>NW_027040700.1:0-256757 GCF_037179485.1 Ochlerotatus camptorhynchus
ACTCAAAAACGAAGACAAATACATCGCTGATTTTTTGATATGTTGTGTAGAAAAGCCTAAATTTTCAAAAAAAAAAATATATAAAAAACATGTTACGCACATTGTCTACAAACCATGAAAACCATAAAAAACAAATACAATCAAAATTCTTCGATACAAAACTCCAATATTCAAAAAAGTTTATATGTTTTTCTGATAAGCATTTTTAATAACCTTTCATTTGATATTTTGATCATTCAAATCGGTTCAATGGTTTAAAAGTTATGATTTAAAAAAAATACCATTTTGGGAAAAAATAGAAAAAATATCGATTTTTTGGACCACCCTAACAGGAAAATGTTCACCCTAATGAGAAAATAAAAAAATACGGGTCTAATATTTTTCGATAAGGAACAAAACTGCCAATTATTACGAAATTCTGAGTAATATTTTATATCGTTTTGCTATGGAATGGCTGTATATATATATTCGAAGAATTTTGATTGTATTTGTTTTTTATGGTTTTCATGGTTTGTAGACAATGTGCGTAACATGTTTTTTATATATTTTTTTTTTGAAAATTTAGGCTTTTCTACACAACATATCAAAAAATCAGCGATGTATTTGTCTTCGTTTTTAAGTTACGATTTTTAGAAATTATCATGTTTAGAAATTTCGCTCATTACTCCAATACGACTAGATTACCCTGCGTCTCCATTGGTACATAGCTGACATAGTCACATAATCCATATCAATTGTCTGCTTCTGCTTTTATAGGCTTGTTTATTCAAAGTGAATACTTCAACAAGTAAATAACTACCGAGACAGAGCACATGTTAAAATCATACGGAAAAGTTGGTAGGTAAGGTGTTCGTTCGTACGTACAATCCAAAGATATTCTGTACAGCCAGTGTTTTATAAAAGATGAATTTCAAGTGTTGTTGTTGTTGTTTGTGAGCGGCGGCGTCTTTAGCAGAAGAAACTTTATCACTCGTGCGTGATTTCTATACCATTGACGAAATAAGCTTAGCCTGTCCAGGAAAACGCTACTATGTTATTACAAAAATGTTGATGGTAACCCTAATAAAAAATAACCATAAACGAACGATAACCCAAATCATTGAACTATTCCACAAATGGTTTAGATGATACCCAGAACACGTCGTTAAGCAAATTAACCATACCATTTTTATTAGGGAAGGTTTATATACAACGAAGTATTGTGTAATTTGCAAGAAGTTTATGCCATTTTCAAGGATCAATATCGCGCAACTAAAATAGGATTTTCAATGTTTGCGAGTAGCCGCCCTAAGTATTGCATTCTGGCAGCAACGAGTGGCACACATACTGTTTGTGTGTGTGTGTTTACCCCCCAATATATTAAATTAATTTTTGAAACTCTTCAAGATAGAAAGTCACTTCCAGCTGATGTTAAATCATACCATGACTTGTTTTTTGACGTAGGACTACGTCTTTGATTTCTATATGGGGGTACGCTTTGTGAAAACCGAAAATGGAACATGTAACAAATTAAGAAAGATTTTGAACGTTAATAACTCAGCTGCCCCTGGTCCAATTTCAATAATTTTATCACCAATCGATCAGAAATATGGCCACGCATCGATAATAATGCTTCCGAATGTTGATTTTCAACAAGAAAGTATTGAAAAACTGGCAAATATCCAGCATTGTCCAAAAGCGTCGAATTAACTAACAAATCCACCAATTACCTACATGCATATGCTGCTTCCCCAGCATAGTCGTCACAGATTAGTAAGTAGACGAAACAAGTCGAAGTGGCATTCGCCTCCGATCCTCGGGCGCGTGCGAATAGGGAGGATGGAATTGCGTAATATTTTGCACACTCATCGCCATACTCAGAACCACACGCTGCCAACGACCACACCACTGTGTTCGGTCGTCGAAATTAGTAGCAGCAGTAGCAGTGCTTTCGGCGTGCGGTGTTGAAAATTGTTCTCCAGTAACAACGAAAGGCTGCCTGCAAGCAGCGAGCTGCAGAGCCCACATAAGCAACCATCAAATGAGGAAGAAGCTGCATCGCTATGCTATGGATCGGAATCAGTAGCTCTTAGTAAGTTGCTGCGGGTCAGTCATCTATGCCAAGCGTGTCACCCTCACTCCAAACGACGTACAGCTCGACAGCCTCATCCATGTTGAACACCCAGGTCAGAATTACTCAACCATCACTACAAAACGGTCCTTTTCAGGGCCACCAAAAATTTGTTAAAGAGTATTATTTGGACATTGGTCAAGGACATCCACAAGCAGCTAGCTATCAATGCTCAACCTGTCTATAGAAGGTGTTGATATGTAGGCCTGAATATATTGGTGCAATAAGTTTTTCCTCGGCTTTCATTCCACACGATTCGTTTCTTTCGTTTAATCAATCACCCTTGTAGTGACGTCGAAAAGATTGTTTCAATCGGCGCTTACATATGAAATTTAATGTGGATTATAGAATTTTTTGTATGTTACCAAAATTTATGAATGGTTTGCCATGAAATGTTGAGATAATTAATTGATTATTGAATTATCACACTGTATACCATGAAAAAACAGCCTGTTTGTGAGTTTTTGCCTGTTTTCAAGTAAGGAGTTATCATAAAAAAAAACAAATCGCCAGCTGGTATTTCCCGGCGACTTTACAAATAAATAAAATCAAACATGCAGAACTAGCTAGGATTTGTTTTACTACATATTTCACAAAATTGCTTTCGAGTGTCAAGACATCGTCTCCCGCAAAGTTTACATTTTTCCCTCTACCAACACATACATCAGGGCTAGATAGATCTCCACAGGATCTATAGAATCCACGCAATTTCAAAAAACCAAAATGCATATTACGAAAAGTGGTCAGGTTTCGACCAATAGCAGATAGATTCTAATTCTAAACAAGCCAAACGATTGGAAATTTATCTATAAATCTGCTAAAATGAACACTTAGTTAATTTTCAATAGGTCACTATTGAAAAATACCAAATGTCCAACTGTTGCAATGGTGATCAAAATTATCACCGAATGTCTGAAAACAGCGCATTCCCTAACACAGACTTAAAAATCGAATTCGATGCGGTCCCACTGAACGGTGCTCATTCAATCACCGTAAGTTGTTGTGTCCAGTCCAGCAGCAGCAGCAGCAGCAGCAGCAGCAGCAGCAGCAGGAGTGCTTTCAACAATAACAAAAACGAAAGTCTGCCTGCAAGCAGCGAGCTCATATGAGCAACCATAGAGAAGGACGAAGAAGTCCCACCGCGAGGATAGGGTCGGAATCAGTAGCTCGTCGTGCTCAGCCAGCATTACTCAACCATCACTACAAAACGGTCCTTTTCAGGACCTCCATAAATTTGTTAAGAGTATTATTTGGACATTTGTCAAGGTCCTCAGTTCCCGCAAGCAGCTAGATATCAAGGCTCAACCTGGTCTCTATAGAAGGTGTGTAATTGTTGGCCCGAATGTATTGGTGAGATTAATCATCGTCCGTCCATTTTCCAGAACACGCTGGTAGGAAGTGTTAAAAATCCATATAGAATTTGAGAGAAGCGGGAATAATTCGCTTTGGGTGTATGTTCAGTCCCCAGAAAGCCAATAAAATCAAATTTGTGAGAAAATTAGCTCTCGCGAGTTCAATCTCTCGAAGTCCCTCCTTTTTTACATATTCTGCACAAACGATACTTTCCGCCCGGCCCCATTCATATAATATGAAAGGAAATCCTGTGAGGGGTGAATTTAAATACACTTTAATACCAAAATGCACAAAACTTAAAAATTCATAAATAACAAAAAATTCAAAATATACCTTTTAAAATCGATTAGATGAATCGAAAATACTCAAGTTGACAGTCCCTTGGATTCTCTTCATCACCTTTCTCTTTGAAATAAATACTACAAATTTGATACGCTTACAAACAAAAAACGGAAAGAGTTACGATAATTGATCAATTAAAAGAACTAAATGTTCACATTTGTCCCGTCCACTAGCGGTCCTACGTCAAGCTTCCGTTCGTACCCCTAGGCACAGACCCTTCTACTTTTTTTTAATTCTTTGCACCAACCCCACAGAACAGTGTTGGTTAAAAATGTGTGAACATTGCCCAGGTATACAAAATTTGACTTCAGAAATGGTTACTGGACCGAAATGGACCGATTGAAATGTGGAATCCTTAAAATTTAAACAATGGCGTCAAGCTCACCGTTGTATCATGGATTTAGTGGAGTTGGAAACTCAAGAGTTTATAGACATGTTTTTGGAAAAGTTATCCGATTTATCACCACATAATTTCATAGCTAAACAACAAGGTAAATACTTGAAATATGTCAAAAGTAACTTGAAAGTAACGGAATGCATAATAATATGTGATTTTTCTGAAAACTTTTCATTTGTTGTACACGGTGGTTGGACATAAGTCTACTCATCACGCGAATGAAGTCACGACTTAAGCCCAAGCCTTTAAACCACGCTCTCGAAGAAACATTAGGAATAATTGAATGTAACCACCGTCCAAGATTTCCATTGTCCCAATCGGTTTGCCAACTCGAAAGGATACTCTGACGCACTAAATGGTAAAATTCATCGTGTGAAATTTGCCTGTCATAAAATTCGCCTTCCTGCGCACCCACCTTTGCGAGAGAGTCCGCCTTCTCATTGCCTGGGATTAAGCAATGTGAGGGGACCCATACAAAGGTAATCATATATGATCTTTCGACCAGCACACTCATCTGCTCCCTTACCTTTGAAAGGAAATAAGATGAGTGCCTACTTCGTTTCATCGACCGAATAGCCTCAATAGAACTGAGACTATCCGAGAAGATGAAGTAATGGTCTGCGGGCATGTTGGAAATCATCCCCAAAGCGAAGTTGATTGCTGCCAGCTCAGCAACATAAACGGAACAAGGTTCCTGAAGTTTGCGGAAGGCGCTAGAGTTTTCATTGAAGACACCGAAGCCAGTGGATCCACTGAGACGAGACCCGTCTGTAAAATATCTGTTCACGCAATTGACGTGTTGGTACTTTTCAGTAAAAATACGTGGGATAATAATAGTTCGAAGTTGATCTGGAATCCCATGAATCACTTGTTTCATGGACAGATCATATTCAATTGAGGAACTGCGATTGGTGAAGTGAGCACGGTCTGGAGTATAACAAGGAAGACACATATCCGAGGATATGTAGTGGTGGTAGATTCTCATAAATCGAGATTGTGTGTTCAGCTCAAAAATTTCTTCAAAATTTGCAATTATAAGTGTGTTCGTCACTCCGCATTTGATTAGTATTCTGAGAGCGAGCTCCCATAAGCGGTTCTGGAGGGGTGTTACTCCTGCCAGAACCTCGAGACTCATGTTATGCGTTGAGTGCATACAGCCGAGAGCAATACGCAGACAACGATATTGAATTCGTTCCAATTTTATTAGGTGACATTTTCTTGCCGAGAGAAAGCAATAAGAGCCGTACTCTAGAACAGAGAGAATTGTTGTTTTATAAAGCGTTATGAGCTCTCCCGGATGAGCACCCCACCATGTGCCGCAAATTGAACGGAGAAAGTTGATCCTCTGTTGACATTTTTGCTTCAAATACGTAATATGGGTATTCCAAGTGCACTTTGAATCAAACCAGACCCCAAGGTACTTGAAAAACAATGATTGAGTAATGTTTCTGCCCAAAAGATTAAGTTGCATTTGGGCTGGGTACCGCTTTCGAGTAAACACTACCAGTTCAGTTTTCTGCGGCGAGAATTCGATCCCTAGATTCCTAGCCCAAGAAGACAAGTTATCTAAGGAACTTTGCAATGGTCCTTGCAAGTCCACGGCATGTGGACCTCTTACGGAAACCACACCGTCATCTGCAAGTTGTCTTAGCGTGCATTGTTCTGCCAAACAGTTGTCGATATCTTTGACATAAAAGTTATAAAGAAGAGGGCTGAGACATGAGCCTTGGGGCAGACCCATGTAGCTAATTCTGGAAGTTGTCAGTTGTCCAAGGGAAAAGTTCATTTGCTTTTCTGACAACAAATTGTACAAGAAATTATTTAAAATTCCAGGAAGTCCACATCTGTGCAGATTGTCTGACAGAATTTCAATGGAAACTGAATCAAAAGCCCCCTTAATGTCCAAGAATACTGAAGCCAATTGCTCCTTGTGCGCAAAGGCCAGTTGAATATCTGTGGAAAGCAGCGCTAGACAATCGTTTGTTCCTTTGCTCTTGCGGAACAAAAACTGTGTATTTGATAGCAAGTTATTTGTTTCGACCCACTGATCGAGTCTCCGAAGGTTCATTTTCTCCAACAATTTCCTAATGCACGAAAGCATAGCAATCGGACGGTATGAGTTATAGTCAGACGCTGGTTTGCCAGGTTTTCGAATGGATATTACTTTGACCTGTCTCCATTCAGGCGGTACAATGTTGTTTTCTAGTAAAGAATTGAATAAGTCTAGCAAGCGTCTTTTAGCAATATCTGGGAGATTTTTCAGAAGATAACTTTAATCATAGGGTTTTTGATCTAATTTCCGTCCTACTAAGGACATACCGCACTTTACCACGCTTTTTGGAAAGCTTTTGAACAAAAAATGGAATGTTTTCATCAAAGATAACTTCTAAATTTATCCACCTTTCCATACGTACCATTCGATTTGATAAAGAGTCAAACAATGTTGAGATATTATTAAAAATCTAACACTGCTTCTTGCTTCTAAATTCGTCCTACGCGTTTCAATTCCGTCCAAACGCATTGAAACGCCATTAGATTTTCTTCGTCCTACGGATAAACGGAGAAAAAGGGGATGCGCTAGGAGCGCTTCTTTTGTTTTGAGAACAATAAGCGTAAATATGCATACAATGCGCTCTAATAGGGTTTATGTCGTAGCTAATGAACTAACGCATCGGAACAAACGTATTATTGTTTTGTGCATGGTGAAATCATTGATATTATTGATGATTTCTGCTCGATAGAACGGAAATGGGCGATTACGACGAAGTAGCGCTCTTCCCTATCGCTTCCCGGTGAGGAGTTGTTCGATGAAAGAAGAGCCATAGAAAATTCCAGCATTGTGAATGGTCTATCCAGAGAGCCGCCGCTCGGATACGCTTCTCGAAGAATGTGTTGTGCTGGAACTGAGTCCGGACAGACCTTTTTTGCGAAATCGAATATCCATCAGTTGGAGTATTCTTCACTCTCATTAGAAGATGAGCGGTTACACATGTTCCGAGCCACCCTCCACAAGGTGTTCATTGAGGTTTCTCGGGAGAGTCACTCGACGAAATTGCGCCAATAACCGCGTTTCTTTTCTTTGACTAATTGTTTCAGCTTTGTCTCAAGCTTTGAATATTCCTCGAAATATGTGGAAGTTTTGTGTCTACGAAAAGCTTTGAAAGCATCATATTTTTCTACATACAATTTTGTGCATTCTTCGTCCCATCCAGGTGTGGCTGGTCTCCTTTTGAAGGGCGCACTTGGAACTTTTCTTTTTTGTGCTTCCGGTGAACTTTTGTATATCAAATCGGCGAGGAATCGATATTCTTCCAGTGGTGGAAGCGTATCTATTGATTCGGCACCGATTGTCACCGCCGTTGCATATTTATGCCAATCTTGTAAGATCAAATGGAACTCGAGATGGTTCTACAGAGTGAGGGGCACACTTAATTGAAACGATGATTGGCAAATGATCACTACCATGGGGATCATTGATAACCTTCCACAGACAATCCAATGATAGCGATCTTGAACACAAAGATAAGTCGAGTCGGCTTTCTCGAGCCGGAGGTTTTGCTATACGTGTCGCTTCACCAGTGTTCAAAATAGTCAAGTTGAAATCGTCGCATAAATCGTAAAAAATAGCCGCTCTATTGTCATCATATAGATCGCCCCACCCAGTACCATGGGAGTTCATATCACCCAGAATTAATACTGGGGATGGAAGAATCGAAACTAGATTCCAGAGTTGACTACGGCTAATGGAGGTTCTTGGTGGAAGATACACTGAAGCTATGCAAAGTTCTTTGTTCTTCACATTTATTTGGCAAGCGACAATTTCGATGCCTGATAGAGCCGGAAGGGAAATTTTGTAGAAAGGGTAGCACTTTTTGATCCCTAAAAGTACTCCTCCATAAGAATCGTTTCTATCCAGGCGTATAATGTTAAAATCGTGGTAGTTGAGTTCTTTATCGGAAGGAAGCCATGTTTCACAGAGAGCAAATATATCACAATCAGAATTGTGAAGTAAAATTTTGAACGAGTCTAGCTTAAGCACTAGACTACGGCAGTTCCACTGTAGCACAGTGATCATATATTCAACCTCGTTCGACGAATTATCCATCGAAAGATATGATTGATGCAAGGAGGGGCCATGAAACAGTCAATTGCTTAAGATATGATTCTAGTGTTGGAAGCAAGGCAGAAACTAAGCTTCTAAGAGGGTCTTGTATGATGAACATATTTAATATGAATTCCACAATGTCCTAAAAAGCTAGCAAACCTCGTTCGGACTTGGATTTCTTTTGAGAAGTTTGAGGAGCAGCTTTTTTGGTTTTCTTATCTTTGTTGGGCAATGGCGGAAAATCCTTACTGCAGCCAGGAAGTGGAGCAGTAGGAGCCTTCGATTTAATTTTTTCATCCCTATTACCCTGGGAATTTTGCAATCCTCTGGGAGTGACTTTAGTTTTCTTACGGCGCACTTTCGGGGAGGAGCATTTTCGTTTTGAGGATCCGTTCGTTTTCAAAGGTGCGTGTACCACCGTAGAGTCACCCTCATCGGATGAGTCAGAGTCCGATTCTTCAGCTGACAAAATCGAAAATTGATTTTCATCTTGGACGGCTTGGAGCGTCCAGAGATTGAACGTTGCACTTTATCGGAGTGCTGTTTGTACATCGGGCACTCCTGCAAGGGGTGAGGATTCTCGCCACAATATGTGCATTTTACTGATTCTTTGTGGCAAGAATCCTCTTTGTGATTTTCACCACATTTGCCACAACGAGTTTTGTTGCCGTAATGGCTGGCTGAGTGTCCCAGCCTTTTGCAGTTGGTACAATTATATACCCTCTGTACAAACAACCGCACCGGAAAAAAGCACCATCAACTTTAACAAAGTTTGGGAGAACTGAACCAGCGAAAGTCACCCGAAACGAGTCTGAATGCTGATAAACTTTTTTGCCATCTTGCAAAGATACTGAATGCAGTTGCCTGACATCCAGTATCTGTACCTGATCTCCGATTTTCGAGTTTTTGAAGCAACCCGATGCTCGTTTTAAGTCCGCGACACTCAGACTCGCGTCGGAGACCACACCTTCTATCTCCACATCTCGAGAAGGGATGTAGATGTTGTACTCAACACTAAACAGCTCATGTTCAGCAATTTTATTTGCCACATCATAAGTCGGTGCTTCTACACGCAGTTTATTGAATCTCTCCTTATGTACCAAGATTCCCGGATACTTACGCAGCAAGTCTCTCGAAATGTCGAGAGTTTTCAAATGTTTATTTTTAGGCCGAAAAAAGACAACCCATGGTCCTTTCGAAGACGGTTGATAGTATCTAGTTCGCGCAACGTAGGCATCTGAAGACGCCATAAGTGTTGCGCAAACGCGGTGCACAACCGCTTAAAAAGGAAAAAAAAAAAAACTTCAACGAACCTTCACCAATTAATCTACTTAACTACTAGTTGTTAATATTTTGTTGCCCAGTGTATGAACAACCAAACAAAACAATAACAAAACTATCAAAAAAAAAAAAAAAAAACTTTTTATTAGTTGCAAGAAGTTGCACCACTATAGCCCTCACAACCCTATCAGGGGAGAGGGCAAAGCCACGCGCAAAATTTTATAACAACAGCCACTCCGTTTGCTGCTTTGTTGTTGTTGCTTGCTGCTTTGGAGTGGTGATGAGACGATGACGGTGAGATGATAGTCCACCTATAGCGTCGCTAAAGGTGGCTACTTCCTCTGCTGACTGCGGTTGCCTTGGGCACTGAACTTCGTCCACGGTAGGTAAAACGCGCGATATAAAAAAACCACTATGGTGGGAAAAAAAACTCCACCGGCTACGAAACCAATTGGCGTTGACGGCACCGTCGAAAAATTTGCTCTTTAAGCAAATATAGACAGTTTCTTATGGGAATTTTCGTTTTCGGTGGAGTGAAAGGATAGTACAATAGTCCGCCATGTTTCACGCACAGTCTGACGTTTGCTTATGGATTTTCTCATAGGAGTAAAGAGCTACAGAGTCGCCGTCAACGCCAATACCCGCAACGGAGACACGAACAAACTACGTCCGACTACTTCAAGCTATCGGCGAGGAATGGTAGAGATGATCATATCAAAGATTTAATGTTTCATAGTTTCACTGCAATCGCGGAGTTTACCAAGCACAACCATTTTTCAGTTAGATTATTCGTAGTTAATTGTATAAATTTTATCAAGAGTAAGATACCCAGCCTTAAGAAAATTCTCTTTTTCTAAGATGGATCAGGCAATCAGTACAAAAATGAGATGACAGTATTTAATTTGTGCCACATGTAAAAGGATTTTGGTATAGATGTGGAGTGGAACTTTTTCGCCGCATGCCACGGTAAAGGTCCATGTGAGGCTTTGGGAGGAGTCTTGAAACGAAATGCTGCTAAAGCAAGTTTGCAGGATCTCATTACAACTGCTAAAGAGCTTTATACATGGGCAATTTCTAAAATCGATTCAAAAATGCACTATGGCTTTTTTCAGACGGAGATCATAAAGCGATGGAAAGAAAACTTAAAACTCGTTATAATCGTGTCAAACAAATTTCCGGAACACAGTCATATCATAGTTTTAAGCCAGACAATGAAAATTTTATTATTGTAAAACGATTCTCGTTCTAAGAAGAAGAACATTCTGTGAAACTTTAAAAGTATCTTTAAGCATGTTTTATTTCTACAAATAAAAAACCATTAAAAAAATAACAAATTAATTAATTTTATTTCAAACCTGCCGTTTCAACGTTTCAATGTAAATTGGTTTCAAAATTTAAAGATAAATTTCCAGATCTTTAAAAAATTATTTATCGGTTGCGCAGAGCAGTATAAAAACAAATTTAATATCAAAAACTTGTGTAGCCATGACAAGGATTTTAAAATCCGAGCAAATGCCACTTTTTTGCAACTTCACATGGAAAAGGTCCTTGTGATGGCATTGGCGGTAACATCAAGAGTAACATCAAGATGCTAGTATATGAAAGAGTGCTTAAATTAACAACGCTAAACAATTTTTCGAGTGGGCAACGACTTAAGAAATGGAACACCAGTTCAAAACAGATTGGGAATTTATTTTTGCAACCAACGAAGATTATAAATATGCTAAAAATGTGCTTCAGGAAAGATTTGAAGATTAAGTAACAATCCCTGGAACTAAGAAATAAAAAGAATTTATCCACAAAAACGAGCGAAGCATATAGGACCAAAAAAATATTCCAATCAGTCAGATTCCATGGACAATAAGATATGGTTTCCTTATGATAATACCAAAAAACGTAGACGTACAAGCGACAACATTCGCCGAAGTTCTCATGTCAAGAAAACGATTGACTATAATGAAGAATAAGGTAATTGGAGGAAACGCTCCTATATTTGCGGTACGTTAAGTGGACCCTACACGATTGCTTTTATTGACAATAATCGTATTGTCAATACATTCTATATTGACGTCAATACATCGAGATTGACAATATTTCTGAATTCACATCATCAATATTATTGTCAATAATTCACCATCGCGTCAATATATTGATGCGTGTGGGGTTTGCTTTAGAAGCGTTAGGTTCCTATGGAGATTCAATGCATGACTATCACGCTAAAATGAACATACCTAAAAGCTAAAGAGCCTGAATTTATAAAGAGGCGATATGTCAAAATTGGAACAATCGAATATCTGTCAAAGTCATAGGAAAAGTTATTTCAAATGGATAAGACGTCGCCTCTTTACCAAATTCAGTCTCTTTACTAAAAGCGAGTCTAAAAGTCGCCTAGATATCGGTAAAAATTACCGACAATCGAAGAAAGTGCACATACCTCAATTATCGGTAATCATGGATTACCAATTTTTAACGTTAAATATTACCTAATTTATAGTAAAAAATAGCCTATTTAAAGTAAAAAGCAACGATTTTTATCGCTAAAAAATACCGTTAACTTTTTACCGATAATTTTAGGTAATCGTAGCTAAGAGTGTAGGTAATCGTAGCTAAGAGTGTAGGTTAGCCAAAGGAAAATAATAAACAACTTTACACGGCGTAAAACCAAGGGGGGGGAGGTGGCTGTCAAATACGAACAATCGTCGCCTACCTCGCATGCCTCGCATAACTGGTTCCAAACGTAAACAAGCCATAAGAAACCTACAGCGATTGTTTACGTTTGGAGCCAGTTTCATACAAGAATGATCAGTAGGCTGATTTGACAGCACGTCCCCCCCCCCCCGCAGCGTAAAACCATAGAGGTAACTCTAAGACCACTGGGTCCCGAAGAAAATCATTATTATTTTTGGCTCACTCAGTACCAGAACAACGGTCCCAAGCAGTCCCAAGCTATTTCACTCACTTCTGCATGTTCTGCATGAATCCACACACCCCTGATGTTATCTGTCAAACTTTCATAGCGAATCAAAACAAACATAGTGTAGGAATAGAATTTCAACTAGAATAGGGTACGTTAATCGTTTGCTTGGGACCAATAGTTAGTAGTGGTGAGCCAATTTAAAATCGTTAGTGTCGTATTGATTGTTGGTAAAACGGCGTGAACGTCACTAATTTCTAAATACACTCTAACATTATAGTACCCATTAATAAGTACAATTTCATCCATTTTGAAGTAAAGTAGGTTAACCCATTAAATGGGTAACAATTAGACATTTATGGGTATTAGTTATCCATTAATGGATCATTTTTTTACCCATTAGATGGATTAACCTACTTTACTTCAAATTGGGTGAAATTGTACCCATTAATGGGTACTTTCCAGTTACAATGTAGAGATTGCTAAAGTGTGATTGTGTCAGTGATTTGTGTTCCTCAGGAAAATTTTCCGCTATGGAGTGTTTTTCTCCTGATGAAAACATTTTGCGCATACGTATACGTGACGTAGTGTGCGTACGATAAACGTCAGCAAGATGCTACATATACACTGATAAATTAAACTTTTCTCATTTTGCTTAAAATTTAATCAATTTGACATTAAACTCAGTTTCAAATCAAATCGAATGATTAAAAATTAATTATCTCTTGCTAAAAAATAATGATCTGATTTTAAACTCAGTATATCATGATAGATTAAATTGAAAGCTCTCTTGTCTGAATAAAATTTAAACATTTTTGACGTAGAACTACGTCTTTGTCGACTATACTGGGGTGAAAATCAAAAAATATGTGTGGTGAAGGAGTGTTAGGTTTTTAACGCTTGTAACTTTGTCATTTATAGATGAAATTAAAATCCAAATACGCCAATCTATAGGATATTACATTACAAACCTGTTGAAATAAACATTTTTCCAATTTTTCTGTAATTAAACTTTTGAAAATGTACAAATGATAAGTTTATCACTGTTTTCATGAAATAAGCCTTTTTCCCAAACCCAGTCATAATAAACGAATACCACTTGGTTGCACATCATTCTGCTTGAACCTGAAAAGATATAAATCAGCGCTGCTCTCATGCCCCTGCTCATCATTCTCTGCTTGAACGTCAAGCAGTTGAGTTCGGTCTTTGCTCGCTTTGTCGAGTTGTTCGATAAATCTATAGTTTGTTACAAACGTTTGCAGATATACTGCACGTCGCGTCGTCAGTAGTGTCGGTCGCATCGCGTGATGGGAAGACAGCGCTCTCGGAGCCGACTTCGTGAACAAGCGGAGAAGAAGAACAGTGGTGAGGGTAGCTCGGTACCTACCTCAAATAGGTACGCTACTCTGCCCACCGATGTTGGAAATACCAACCCAGTCCCTGTGAAGCGGACGAAAAAGAGGAAGAAGAACCAAGGTCAGTCCGATGGTACGAGCGGACGCGACGATGTTACCGCGACGAACGCCAGCGACATCGGTGATTTCGGCGACGCCGTCGAAACCGAGAATTCTGCCGGCCCGAGTGCGGCGAAAATCAAGCTTCCTCCACTGGTGGTGAAGGTAGTGCCACTCAAGACGCTCATTGGCGATTTCGCATCGCTGGGCATCGCAGCTGAGTACAAGATCAGCAGGATCGGCACTAAGGTGATGCTCCGGACGAAAGCGGAATACGAAATCGCAGTCAAATTCCTGAAGGATTCCAATGCGGAATACTTCACGCACGACATCCCCGGTGAAAAGCCCTTCAAGGTAGTCATCAGGGGTCTACCGGATGTTGATCCCAAGGCGATCGAAGAAGAACTCAAGGACCGGTACAAGCTGGCCCCAATCGCTGTCTTTCGGATGACGAGGCGAGACGAAAACGTGAAGACGTACCCGGATTGTCTTTTCCTGGTGCACTTCCAGAAGGGAACGGTGACGCTGAATGCGCTGCAGGCTATCCGCTCAATCTACTCCATAATCGTACGATGGGAGCCATACCGTGGAGGCCATCGCGATGTGACCCAGTGCCAACGATGTCTAAACTTTGGACACGGCACTCGCAACTGCAACATCAAGCCGCGCTGTAGCAACTGCGCTCAAGAACACGCCACTTCCAACTGCCCTGCGGATGGAGCCGTGGCGTTAAAATGCGCCAACTGTGGTGGTGCTCATCAAGGTTCCGACAGACAGTGCTCCAAACGCGAGGACTTCAAACGCATCCGAAAACAGGCGGCAACTAACAACCAACCAGGACGCAAGAAGGACAAAGTCCCGGCATTTCGGACGGAGGATTTCCCGCCCCTTCGTGCTCCTCAGCAAAGGCAAGTGAATTCACGGGTGCATTCCGCTCAAGCAACTTCCGGTGATTCTGCTGGCCAAAGCTCTCCATCCCCCCCTGGATTCTGGAGACAACCAACAGCGCAAAACAACAACCCCGATCTGTTCTCAGCGGATGAACTGATGGAAATCTTCGTCAACATGTCCGGTGCTCTTCGTAAGTGCCGCAATAAGCCCGAACAGATCCAAGTGCTCGGTAAGTTCATCATCCAGTATGGCGTCTAAACCGCTAAGTATCGTCACCTGGAATGCTTGCTCTGTAAGAGCAAAAGAGATTGAGCTTGCCGACTTCCTCCGCAAGCACAGCATCGACGTGGGCCTTCTAACCGAGACCCATCTAAAGTCCGGTGACAGCTTCTGGTTGCCTGACCACAACATTATCCGGCTTGATCGCACCAGCTCCAGGGGGGGTGGTGTTGCGGTCGTCGTCAAGAAAGGAATAAAATACCACACTCTGTCCCATATCCGCACCACTATCATCGAGGCCCTTGGTGTGGAGGTGGAATCGTCGACTGGATACGTCCAGTTCATCGCCGTCTACTGCCCTCGACAGTGTGCCACCAGCAGTGGACTAGCGGCTAAATTCAAGAAGGACCTGTCCACCATCACCCGTACCGGTTCCCGCTTCGTAGTTGGAGGAGATCTGAATGCTCGCCATGAGGCCTGGCGGAACTACCAGCAGAACCAGAACGGTCGTCTCCTGTTCGACCACTCACAGCATGGGCTGTACTCCGTTTGGTTTTCGGATGAGCCAACATTTATCTCACCGGCGGGCAACCCATCGACACTAGACCTGTTCCTGACAAATATCGGCTTGTCCAAGCCGGTAGCCTTGAACGAACTCAGTTCCGACCACCAACCGGTGGTGTCTGAGCTGGGCTGCAACGTGGCTCCTGCTTCAAGCCTGCGCAAGGACTATCATCGCGTAAACTGGGCCCAGTTTGGACGCGTGGTAGACAGGCACATCATCGACAACCCGCCGCTTGACACCGTGGAGGACATCGACCGAGCGTTGGAGGGACTCCACCAAGCCATAACCGTGGCTGACGAGGCGTGCGTCCGACGAGTTCCTGTGAGGGGTAAGTTTATTGCTATTGATTCCCACACCCAACTCTTAATTCGCCTGAGAAATGTTCGTAGACGCCAGTTTCAGAGGACTGGAGATCAAGCGATGAAACGTGAAATGGCCGATCTGAACAAGGAGATTGCTTCCAGAATGGTCTCACTCCGGAACGAAAGCTTCGGGCGGCTTGTCCAGAATCTGGACGACCGCTCCAGACCATTCTGGAAAGTTGCCAAGGTCTTAAAGACGCACCCTAAACCCATTCCGCCACTAAAAGATGAAAATGATGACGATCGGCTCATAATCACCCCTCAGGAGAAAGCAAATGCGATTGGTGAGCATATTGCCAAATCGCACTTGCTTGGCTCCAACATTCAAAGTCCGCTCAAAGTTCAGGTTGAGCAATGCGTACTCAACTTTGATTCCTCCCCTTGTGCCATCCCTCCGGAGGATAGAATCACAGTGGAACAGATTTGCTCAGCGCTGAAATGCACCAAAAACATGAAGGCCCCCGGGTTTGACGGAATATTCAACCTAGTGTTGAAAAATATCAGCATGAAGGTTCACTCTCTGCTGGCTGCTGTCTTCAACAGATGCTTGGAACTGCACTACTTTCCAAGCATCTGGAAGACAGCGAAAATCATACCTATCTGCAAACCCGGGAAGGACCCAACGCTAGCTTCAAGCTACAGACCAATCAGCCTCCTTTCAGCGCTGAGCAAATTGTTCGAGAAACTCATTCTCAATCGTTTGCTCAAGTTTGTCGAGGAAAATAACATTCTCCTTCCGGAACAGTTTGGGTTCAGAAAGGGGCACTCCACCAATCACCAGCTAGTGCGGGTGATGAATAACATCCGAAGTAACAAAGCTGTATCCAAGTCCACAGCCATGGCCTTGTTAGACGTTGAGAAAGCGTTTGATAATGTCTGGCACAATGGGCTTGTATACAAGCTCTGTAACTTCAACTTTCCATTACATCTGGTTAAAATCACCCGTAGCTACCTCCAGCAAAGGTCGTTTAAGGTATCGTTGAATGGTTGTCTTTCAGACACGTTTTCCATCCCTGCAGGAGTCCCGCAAGGCAGTCTGCTGGGCCCCTTGCTCTACAGCATTTACACTTCCGACATTCCTCCCCTTGGAGACGGTTGCGTGTTTTTCCTGTTCGCAGATGATACCGCAATAGCCGTCAAAGGAAGGATGCCTCGCGAAATAACGAACAAACTTCAACGATGCCTTAACGCCTTTGCTGATTATGCCACCACGTGGAAAATCAAAATCAATGCTTCCAAAACACAAACAATCATGTTCCTCCATCGACAATCACCCAAACTAAAACCGGCTCCCTCTTGTACTGTAATCATGGATGGCACAAGGGTTGAGTGGTCCGCCGAAGTAACCTATCTCGGGATGTTGTTTGACGAAAAGCTTCTATTCCGCTCGCATGTGGAGAAAACCGTAGTCAAGTGTTCCGCCTTGGTTAGGTGTCTGTATCCGCTGATTTGCCGCAGATCCCGCCTCTCAAGGGTGAACAAACTGGCCGTCTACAAACAAATCGTAGCACCTGCGATCCTCTACGCAGCTCCGGTGTGGGAATCATGTGCACAGACTCACAGGAACAAAATCCAGGTCGCTCAGAATAGAGTGCTGAGGATGGTTCTTGATCGTCCTTTCGACACTAGAATAACAAATTTACATGAAGAGGCAGGCATTGCCAAAATAGATTCCAAAATTAACGAAATTAAGACTAAATTTGCACAAAAATGTAATTTATCAGAACATGCTTTGATAAGCAATTTGTATATAGTAGGTTAGGTGTACATAGTAGTTGTAGGTTAGTTGTAGTTGTAAATAGTAGTTATAAGTAGTCTCCCTTTTCCAATTCAAATCAAACCAATCCCACCAAGGTGGTCATACTTTAAAATAGGCCTGATAGGACTAGGAACTGTAAATAATAATTAAAATCTCAAATGTGCCAAAGTTGAAAAGACGCATCTGTGTCACTTAACAAATTCATACATGTAAACCACACAATCACAAGAAATAAAGATCATTTAACACTCCCAATACGATGCCTCCGAAACACGTGTAACGGCAAGTTTGCAATGGCACAACTTACCCATTTCTTAATGAATTTCAAACATTGTGGTACCTTTAGAATTCCTAGGGTTTCTAGATGATTTTGATTGCAAAAAACTTGAAAATAGAGTCATCTACTTTTTTAAAAAGCGTTGTTACACGTTTTTTTGAAAGGTATGTTTGTAGGGTTTTGCAAGTGGCGCAAGATCTGTAATTTAGATTAATGAGCACAAATGTTCACAATTAGCCAGAATACAGTCATGGTTCCTATAAATGGATCCTGGAGACAACGGAACGGTCCTCGAAAAATCCGGAACATCCGTAAAAATGGTCAATCCATGATCCTGATCCTAGAGCTCTGTGGTTTTTTTGAAAACATTAGGAACTGTGATATAAACAAATATTTGGGGTCGTGACATAAACATGTACCTGGATGGCCATGGGACCTTCCTCCGGAAGATCCGGAACATCCGTAAAAGTGGACAATCCATGAATCTGATCCTAAAGCTCCGTGTTTTTTTTTAACATTAGGATCTGTGATATAAGAATGAATTTGGGTCATGGACCAAGATAGAAGTCAGGTTGGTGTCGGGTTGGCTTAGCTTTTTCGCCGGAATGACGACCAGAGCTCCGTTTGTGTGTAGGTTACACTCAATCGAATGATATATAGCGTTTCTCAAATGAGAATGATCCATGCCTTCGTCAAATGACTAAGCAACTGATATCACCCATTCGGAGGAGGTCCCCTTTGATAGCGAATAGCTACTTTTCTCATTTTCATCAAAAATGTTCAAATGATTTTGAGAATTTACAGCACTGTCCAGAACATTCGTGAAAGTGGAAAATTAACTAAACTGATCCTAGAGCTCCGTGGTTTTCTTGAAAACGTTAGGAACTGTGATATTAGAATGATTTTGGGATCGTGACATAAACATGGACCCAGATGGCCATCGGAACGTCCTCCGGAAGATCCGAAAAATCCGTAAAAGTGGTCAATGTATGGAACTGATCCTAGAGCTCCACAGTTTTTTTTTCGAAAACACTTGGAACTGTCATATATAAATTAATTTGCAGTCGTGACATAAACATGTACCCAGAAGGCCATGGGACCGTCCTTCGCAAGATCTAGAACATCTTTAAAAATGGTTAACCCTTGAAACTGATCCTAGAGTTCAACGGTTTTTTCGAAAGCATGTGGAACTGCGATATAAGAAATATTTTGGTGTCATGACATAAACATGGACCAAAATGGCCATGGGGCCATCCTCTGGTAAGTCCAGAACATCCGTAAAAGAGGTTAATCAATGAAACTGATCCTAAACATTAGGAACTGTGATATAAGAATGAATTTGTGATCGTGACTTAAACATGTACCCAGATAGCCATGGGACCGTCGTCCGGAAGATCAACAACATCCGTAAAATGGTCACTCCATAAAATTGAGTGTTGGAAGCATTACTATGACGAGCACCTCAACGGTGATGCAGCAGAAAACGAAGGTGGCACGGCAACAGACCTTGGAGCACGTGCAGGAGATGACAGGCTACTGGCCCCTGATATTCAAGAAGTTGAGGAGGAGATCGGTCGACTGAAGAACAACAAAGCAACTGGTGTAGATCAACAACCAAGTGTGCTATTAAAATACGGTGGTGAAGCACTGGCCTCCACGATGCTCGTGGAGGACAAACGCGCCCTTGGATGACGGAACGTGGAGGAAGCGAATGAACCAAGAATTGCACCAGCTGTTGGGAGAACCATCCATCGTTCACATTGCAAAAATTGGGCGACTACGGTAGGCTGGGCATGTCGTAAGAATGTCGCACGACGACGCAGTGAAAATGGTTCTCGAAAGCGCCTCAACAGGAACAAGAAGAAGAGGCGCGCAGCGCGCAAGGTGGATCGACCAAGTAGAAGGTGACCTGCGGACCCTTCGCAGACTACGAGGCTGGCAAAGTCTGGCCATGGATCGAGTAGAGTGGAAACGACTTCTTCGGACAGCAGAGGACAACAAGGCCTTAGCCCGATTGCAAGCCATAAAATTGATCCAAGAAGGAAAAACCGTGGAACTGTGATATTGGAATAAATTTGGAGTCTTAACATAAACATGGAACCGAATGACCATGGGACAGTCCTCCGGAAGATCCGTAAAAATGAACCTGGATGGCCATTGGAACGTCCTCCAGAAGATCCTGATCATCCGTAAAAGTGACTGTGAAAAAACCGTGGTTTTTTTTTCGAAAACTCTTGGAACTGCGATTTAAGATAGAATTTAGGGTCGTTACATAAACATGGATCCGGATGGCCATGAGACTGTCCTCCAAAATATCCGGAACATCCGTAAATTTATCATACTGTGAAACTGATCCTAGAGCTCTGCAGTTCTTTTTTAAACACTGTGATATAAGAAACCTCTGGATCACTTTTACGGATGTTCCGTATCTTCCGGAGGACGGTCCTATGGCCATCCAGGTCCATGTTTTTTATCTTTATTAAGGAGACTTTCAGCCTTGGGCTGGTTCGTCTCCGGTACGTGTTTATGTCATGACTCCGAATTCTTTCTTATACCACATGCTTTCGAAAAAACCGTAGAACTCTAGGATCAGTTTCAAAGATTGACCATTTTTAAAGATGTTCTAGATCTTGCGGAGAATGGTCCCATGGCCTTCTAGGTACATGTTTATGTCACGACCGCAAATTAATTTATATATGACAGTTCCAAGTGATTTCGAAAAAACCGTGGAGCTCTAGGGTCAGTTTCATACAATTACCACTTTTACGGAATTTTCGGATCTTGCGGAGGACGGTCCGATGGCCATCTGGGTCCATGTTTATGTCACGATCCCAAATTCATTCTAATATCACAGTTCCTAACGTTTTCAAGAAAACCACGGAGCTCTAGGATCAGTTTCGTGAATTTTCCACTTTCACGGATGTTCCGGATCTTTCGGAGGACGGTCTCATACCCATCAAGGTCCATGTTTATGTCACGACCCCAAATTCATTCTTTCACCTCAGTTCTTAGTGTTTTTTTCAAAAACTGCGGAGCTCTAGGATCATTTTCATAGCTTGACCACTTTCACGGATGTTCCGGATCTTCCAGAGGACGGTACTATGGACATCCAGGTTCATGTTTATGTCACAAGCCCAAATTCTTTCTATCATCACAGTTCCTAATGTTTTCAAGAAAACAACGGAGCTCTAGGATCAGGATCGTGGATTTAATACTTTTACGGATGTTCCGGATCTTCCGCTGGCGGTCCGATGTCCATCTTGGTCCATGACTTAAATTCATTCTTATATCACAGATCCTAATGTTAAAAAAAAACGCGTAGCTCTAGGATCAGTTTCATGGGTTGATCACTTTTATGGATGTTCCGGATCTTCCGGAGGACGGTCCTATGGACATCCAGGTACATGTTTATGTCACAAGCTCAAATTCTTTCTATCATCACAGTTCCTAATGTTTATAAAAAAACGCGGAGCTCTAGGATCAGGATCGTGGATTTACTACTTTTACGGATGTTCCGGATCTTCCGAAGGACGGTCCAATGGCCATCTGGGTCCATGACCCAAATTCATTCTTATATCACAGATCCTAATGTTAAAAAACAACACGGAGCTCTAGGATCAGTTTCATGGATTGTCCACTTTTACGGATGTTCCGGATCTTCCGGAGGACGGTTCCATGGCCATCCAGGTACATGTTTATGTCACGACCCCAAATATTTGTTTATATCACAGTTCCTAATGTTTTCAAAAAAACCGCAGAGCTCTAGGATCAGGATCATGGATTGACCATTTTACGGATGTTCCGGATTTTTCGAGGACCGTTTCGTTGTCTCCAGGATCCATATATAGGAACCATGACTGTATTCTGGCTAATTGTGAACATTTGTGCCCATTAATCTAAATTACAGATCTTGCGCCACTTGCAAAACCCTACAAACACACCTTTCAAAAAAACGTGTAACAACTCTTTTCGCTTTTTAAAAAAGTAGACGACTCTATTTTCAAGTTTTTTACAATCAAAATCATCTAGAAACGCTAGGAATTCTAAAGGTACCATAATTTTTGAAATTCATTAAGAAATGGCTAAGTTGTGCCATTGCAAACTTGTCGTTACACGTTTTTCGGAGGCTTCGTAGTCGGCGTAAAGTTTTTTACCCACCGTATTCGGAGTGTTAAATGGCAAAAAATGCCCCTGCTCATTACCGCTTCGGACGGCGTGGCACTAGGTCCTGCATCAAGCAGGACTAGGTTAGCGGCTAAAGGTGGATCACAGCGTATCCACCACAATGAGGAATGATACTTGAAAAAACGTGCATGTAAAACCCCCTCCCGCTTAACAACCCCCTCCCCCTCCCCCTCCCCCTTAACAATAACCCGAAAAAGACATGGACTTTGACGATCATTTGTTTTCGGGAAATAAATTTTAAGCAAACCCCAATAATGTATGAACAATTAATTTTTTACATGCAGAGCTAACATTTTCAAAAAAAAATATTGCTTAATAGGAGACATACACTCGATGAATTACCAACAACTGACTGTAAAACATATCTGGTACTTCTATATATGCAATTATATTAACATCCAAAGTCCATCCTTTTTTACATATTCTGCACAAAAGAAACTTTTGCTCCGCCCCATTCATAAAAAAACGGCGGGAAATCCTATCAGGTTCCGAACCTGAAAAGATATAAAACAGCGCTGCTGTCATGTGTTTGCTCATTGTCGTTTCGGATGGCGTGGCACTTGGTTTTGCAGTAAGCAGGACCAAATCAGCGGCTAAAGGTGGATCACGGCGTGACCACATTGAGGAAAATTAATGTATGTAAACTCCCTCCCCCCTTCACAACAATCTCTCCCCCCCTCAACAACCTCTCCTGACCCACCCCCCACTCATCAACAACTTCTATCCTCCCCCATCAACAACCTCTCGTAACCCCCCACCTCTCAAATACCTCTCCTAAGCGCCAGCACCCCCCCCCCCCTCAAAAATAACCCGAAAAAGACATAGACTTTGACGATCTCTTTTTTCCGGGAAATATATTGTAAACAAATCACCCTTAATTTCTTCCCACACCAAAACTTTCAAACTTTAACAAAAATTGCTTGAAAGACATATTCAATGATATTAAGTTGGTGAATTACACACAACTGACGGTAAAACATATCTGGTACCTCTATATAAGCAATTATATTAACATCCAAAGTCCATCCTATTTTACATATTCTGCACAAAAGAAACGTTCTGCCCCGCCCCCATTCATTATAAAATGGCGGGAAATCCTGTCAGTTGTGGGGCTTAGAAAGTATGTTTTGTGCAGAATATGTAAAAAAGGAGGGACGTCGGATGTTAACCTAAATGCATATATCCTGCATCATAGATAGAGATAGATCGATAGGTTCTACGTCATACTGCGGTCGTGTCTAGAACACAACCCTTTATTTTTTGGGCAAATTTTAGGCTCTACTTATAAGTAACATATAAAAAATAATAAAAAATCGCCGTGAAACTACAAGTAACTCTTCGAGGGTGTTCAGTGGATTTCTTGTTGCTGTGAATCTAAGCTGCACTGTATTGCGGTTTCTTTGAATGATTGTAGTCAGCTTGAACAAATTGCTGTGCGAATAATACTTCCTCACCATTCGCTGTTCATCATTGGTATCTATCTTCGCCCAAATTCCGACGTAGAGTTATATTCAGCTCACGCTACGGCTGTCCAGAATTTATCGGATCGTTCGTCAGACACCGACATTTTTCTACTTTATGGTGATTACAATCTTCCTCATCTGCAATGATGTTTTGATGAGGATGTTAATGAATATGCCATCGAATGCTTCCTGTGAACAAGAACTCAATCTCACTGAATTCATCTCTGCGTGCGGTCTGGTTCAAGGCTACTCGATCTAGCATTCACGAATTTTCCGGATGTCATTGAAGAATTGCAGCTACCACTACCACTCTTACCTACCGATGCTCATCACCCATCGTTTATTCTACAAGTTGATGTGCAGAGAAACCACCAAATTAACCCCGGTTCGGCCGCAATTGATCTGAATTTCAATCACTGCAACTTTGATTCGCTTAACGCTACGTTTTCGCCGATCAACTGGCAGCTTTTGACGTAGGACTACGTCTTTCGGGAAGATGGGGGTACACTTTATGAAAACCGAAAAATGAAATTATGAAAGATTTTGAACGTTAATAACTTAGCTGCCCCTGGACCAATTTCAAAAAAAATATCACCAATCGATCAGAAACATTTCTACGCATCGATAACAATGATTCTGACTGTTTATTTTTAAATTGAAACTATTGAAAAAGTGGTAAATTTCAAGCATTGTCCAAAAGCTTCAAAATAACTAACAAATCCACCAATTACGTACATGCATATACTGCTTCCCCAATACAGTCATCAGAGAATGGTTCCTAGATGAAACAAGTCGAAGTGACATTCGCCTCCGATCTTCGGGCGTGTACGAATAGGGAGGATGCAATTGCGGAACATTTTACAGACAATTCAGAACCACACGCCCCCAACGACCACACAAAATGCTCTCCTTTTTTTCCTTGGATTTATTTTCCGTCGATCTTGTTTTCCGTGCTGAGCACCAATGCTACCCACACCTGGACCCTACCTGTCGACACATCAACTCATGAACCGGGGACCAACGGTTTAACTTCCCTTCCGAAGGAAGGCGTAATCAGAGATGTTATGCCTCAGAACATCCCGGCAGCGCCGACTGGGATTGAACCCAAGTAATTACCATTACCTGGATGAGAGGTAATTACGCTTACCACTACACCACCGGCGCCGCTTGTAATCCTGTAACCAAACTTGGAAGTAGGGGATACTCTATATAAATTCTATTCTAACTCTTTTCTGAAATGAACGAGGTGGCACTGAAAAGGGCCGTTTTGTTACGTTGGTGATAAGTTTCAACCTCCGAAACCGTAGAGAGTGTGCCTTTGTCGCTTCAGAGCGTAGAAGACATCCATGGCCGTGACGGTTTTGCGCTTGGCGTGTTCAGTATAGGTGACGGCATCACGGATCATAATTTCTAGGAACACCTTCTGCACACCTCGGAGATACGCTTGACACCACCACGTCGAGCCAGACGACGGATGGTAGGCCCTGGATGTTATCACGCAGAATTTCCTAATATCAACAAAACTGCATCACTATGAATGTATATAGCCAATGGGAAGCGAAAAAATATGGTGCCGTAAAACGGGGTAACATTGATAGTTTTTTAAAGTATATTCTAAATATTTTTTACAGCAATGACTGTTTTTCAAATTTTATGTTTTTAAAACAAGTACTGAGGATCCAAGAGTGAATTTGTTAGTAATATGCTGAGCGAAAATTAGAGCATTTGCACAATTTTTTTTTTGTTTTGTGACCGAACTTCAGTATTTTGATTTGGGGTTACTTTGATAATGCTCGATGAATGTGGAAAAAAAATGAGTGAAACTAAACCAATTTAGTTTTTTAAATATGAAACATTGAATGAGTATATAATCAGGAAACTTCATAAGCAATAAGAAAACAAGATTGAATTTGTGATGGCTGTATCGAAAATACATTTCGTAAGTGATGGTTTGACTGCTTTTTCAAAAAGGCGAAAAACACGAAAATGGTTTTTTAATATTTTTGTAAAATATGGAACACAAACTATATAAAAACTTTATACCATATCAACGAAAATACCCTAAGCTACAATATGGAACCAATGTTTCAAATTTGGAAAAAGCACAGAGATTAAATTTATTCTTTATATTATACTATCAAAGTTACCCGCATTATCAAAGATACCCCGTTTTACGGTACCGGCACAGCTAGTTGTCTATATAACAGGTTGCTAACTACGCTTTTGCTTTGCATTTTGCGTTGATTTGTGATCGCTTTCAGGGTTACTTCCACTCACTTGCTATAAAAAAAATGTTTTTCGGAATTATGAAATCATGAAATAGTATAATGGTAATTAGTGCTTGTATACACGCATTTTAAAAGTAATAATATTCGACGTAAAATCAATGAGAATTTCAAGAAATCATTATTGTTTCAACAATCCAGTATTTTTGTTTCTTAAAACCCATGGATTGTTAAATCAAAAAGTAAATCTGTTAGAATTTACAAGAGCTTTCATGGTTTTGACGTAAGCTGTCAAATTTGGCAGCTGGGTCATCAACAAAAATATGTTTGTTTTTAAAAGAGATTTCTTGTTGATTCAATCATATTTATTTCATAAAGTATGACAATTCACGCAGTAGAAATAAAAATATGTTTATTGATGCAAAAATAATCTGGCAATTTTTTTTATGTTTCGTTTTCTTTTTGAAACAAAATTGCAGAAATTGCAATTGAATTTCTGAGGCATAAAATAAAAGCCCCCGGTTCATGAGTTGATGGGTCGATATGTAGGGTCCAGATGTGGGAGCTGCCTTCCTGGCGTCGGGAGCATTGGTACTCGTCAGTACGGAAAATATGATCGACGGAAACAAACCAAGGAAATAAAAACAGAAACATTGATTATATTTATCAACTGCAGCTCGAATTGCAGCATACTTACTTACCTCAAGTCTCAACATTTTCGAAAATCTTGCACTTATTTCCCGAAATTCACAATTAAAAACAATACTTACGTGGAACACGGAAGTATTGTTATTGTTTACATTTTTGTCCGGGTGAAAACGAGGGAATCGTTGGTAGCTATTTTTGCTTTCATGACCCAGAAAATGAGCACAGCAAATAAATGCTAAATTAATATTAACTATTGTTGGCTTAATAATAGAATATTGTTATTTTTACAATAGTTGCAGTTGAAAAGTGGCTGATTAAAACAAAAAGAATCCTATTTTGAATTTATATGAATAAGTATTATTGAAACAACAAAATGCAATATAATTTCAACCGGAATTGTTTGCTTAAATACAATTAAAGTTTTTTTTTGGTTCAATGCAAACAATTTTCTGTCCGTGTAAGTTACAAGAAGAGGTCATGAAGTATATGTAAGACACATAAAACCTGTCAAAATTGCTTTCAGTGCGTCACAATCAGCGATTTAACGACTCGTGAGCGCTCACTCTGAGTGAACGCTCACGAATCATAAGATCGGTAATTGTGACGCTCTCAAAGCGAAATTGACAGGTTTTATGAGTCAAACACAAACTTTATTACTTATTCTTGTTACTTACAAGTACAAAATAGCATTATTGCATCTAACGATTGCATAATTCCGAATAATATTTTTTATAGCAAGTGAGTGGTGGTTCTTTGACGGTAATGTTAACGAAAAGGTCACTTTTTTGCTATAAGCAAATGCAAAACAAACAAATTTATTGGCAGATTTGGGCAAATTTTGACCTGTTTCATGCCACCGGAAGGTATGCTGATCACAAATGCCGTGCCAAACTGATTTCCTGCGCAAGTGATATGTATAAATGCGAATAAACACGAGGTCCAATGATTATAGCATAGCTTGCCATAAAGAAACCATCACAGTTCAGAACCACCACAACTTTCTACAAAAGTTTTTTTATTTTTATTATAGTCACTTTAACACTCTTGGGTCATTCGTGACTTGTCCGGGGGTGAGATTTGAACTCGTGACTTTGGCGTGAGAGGTATGGATGTTAACCACTACGTTTTTCTACAAAAGAGTAGAGTTATGAAATTCACTTAATTACAAAATAATATCCGAAACAACAAACTAGAAAATCGAACAAAAATGTCGTAGTCCTACGTCAACAATGCGGTCATGTCTTGTACACCACCCTCCAATTTTTTTTCAACTTTAATCATTTTTTATTGAATTTTAATCTTTTCTATTGAATTTTAATCTTTTTTGATTGAGTTTGAATCATTATTGATTAAAAATTAATATTCTAAAATAATAAAATTTAATACTGATAAGATAAATTTTTATCACAAGTGATTATTTCGAATTAAATCATGCATGATTGCCGGAGTATGGCTCGGACTCAGTAAGGTGAAGCGGGAATTTGCATTCTATAGTTGAAGATGCATATATAGTTGAAGATGCTAGATAGATGTAGCCAAACGAACTTTCACGGAATACTCGAAAGAAGAAAGAAAATATTACGCAAACCACTCCTCGATCCATTATTGCAAAGATTTGCTTTGCACTTCATTTTGAACTTTGGCGCACGACAAAACAAAACAAAACTCAACAACGAAGAGCTCTTTGATGACATGAACATTTTTCACGGATTCCAGTAAGAACATTTATTTTTCATGGTTGTAAAAAAAAAACTTTTTTGTATCTTCGCTTATCTATGGAATCTATAGTAATCAGCTTGGTACGCAGCTAAAAAGAAAACGGAAAAGCTATGTTTGAGGATATTTCCTAAAAAGAAATTTAACAGCTATAGGGAGGTGTCTTTTGCTAAATTTTATGATCATAGCGAGGTGTAGTCAATTTCAAATCAACAATAATTAGTTTTTATGTTGTTAAAATGCATCCAAAACATCAGTTTTGCAACAAGCCTACAAAATTACCTTATGGAATAGTTGATCAGATCATTATTCCACAAAGAAAGATAAATTTCATTCAGGATGTGCCACCTTCTTGTCGTTCACGATACTAATGTAATCGATCTTTCCTTTACCGATTTCTTTTGAACTGCGTACTGGCACAGAGAACAGAGGTCCAACTTCCACGAGAAACTTGTGTAAAGATAAGTGGGAACGTCGCTGTTACGTAGCGCTAGCATCTCCTGATTTCCTCTATAAATTATCCACTTTCGAACAATTTGGCGCTAGTATCGATAAATTTTCGCCAGCGCCATCATATTTTCAAAGAGGGTTTTAAAGTGGGGAAGTCGGCGTTGGTGGCGATTAAGTCGAATAGAAATCCTTACACAAGTTTTTACCGCAATTTAGTTCGAGTCTCTACGTCTGTTCTCTGTGGTACTGTATCAAGAAATGCTAACGAAAAGTATTTCTTAGCATCCCGTGTATAATCCGGCCCGCATAAACGCAAACCATAACTTGACATTATCGAAAATGGTTAAAAATTGTTTATAACCCTGCTAACCCTGCATTTCAGTTAAGGTTATGGAACTTTACATGAACGTTTGCGTGATACCCAAAATTATGGACATTGTGCGGACTTATCTTTCATACTTGCACGGCCAGCCACCTTCAGCATGCATTCGCATGGAATCACTAAAACTAGTGCAACTTTAATGCTGGCAACAGAAGGACTACCAACGGAAACAACCCTTTTACGCGAAATTTTCCTGGACGTTCACGAAGAACTCGGAATTCCACGCACCGACGCTTTGGCAGACCTGAATTCACACCGCGCGTTCCTACTTAGTGAACGCACACAACGACTGCAGCAAACTAGGGAGGCCGCTCGCAAATTTTACAGTCCTCCAAATTTTCAACGGCACTGACGCACTCTACTAAAGGAAGTAACGACGACTATTCCCATGCAAGGGAATTATTATTATCGAATGACGACACTCTACATGAGGTAGACCCTGCTAATGTAAGTAATACTGACCCTCCAAAAATCTCTTCACTTCCTCAACAGAATGCGACTGGAATTTTGGTGTATTGCCAAAATTTCAATCGCATGAAAAGCCCAGCTAAAATGAAAGAAATCCACCAGAACATTCTATCTTCTTCTTTTCAAATAATTCTTGGGACTGAAAAAAGCTGGGACGAAAGCGTCAGAAGCGAAGAAATTTTTGGAAACAATTTTAATGTATTCCGGCACGACAGGAATTTTCAACTCTGTAATAAAAAGTCTGGTGGTGGAGTGCTCATTGCCATCAATGCTGACTTTACTTCTGAAGAAATCATAACAAATAAGCACAAGGAATTCGAAAATGTCTGGGTCAAAGCACTTATTGCCGGTGAAATACACATTTTTTCTTCTGTGTATTTTCCACCTAAACATGCCCACAAGCAGTCTTTTGAACTATTTTTTCAAATTGTTGAAACTATAATGTCAAATATGGAACCAGAAGTAAAACTGCATATTTATGGCGACTTCAATCAACGAAACGCAGACTTTATTACAGACATTGAAAGTGAATCATTTTTACTCCCGGTCGTAGGTGAAGACGAAACATTACAATTATTATTCGACAAAATATCTTATTTTGGTCTTAATCAAATAAACCATGTAAAAAATCAACAAAACTCATATTTAGACCTTTTATTTACAAATTGTACTGAAGACTTCTGTGTGGATACATCATTAGCACCTTTATGGAAAAATGAAGTGTTTCACACAGCAATTGAATACTCAATCTTCGTACAAAATTCTTCTTCCTCCAGCGACTGGGAATACGAGGAAGTGCCGGAATACCATAAAGTAAATTACGAAGAAGCCAAACGTAGACTATGTACAATAAATTGGCAAAATTTTATAAGTATTGAAGGAAATGTCGATACTGAAGTAGAAAAATTTCACTCAATTCTTCAAAGCCTAATTTTCGAAACTGTACCATCAAAAAAAAGAAGACGAACACAAAACAATAAACTACCCGCATGGTTCAATCCACAACTGAAAAATTTGAAGAATAAAAAACAGAAAGCTCATAAACTATACAAAAAAGAAAAAACTGAAACCAATTTGCGAAACTATCACAACTTATGCAACCAATTAAATACAGCCATCAACTCTGCTTATGAGGACTATAACCGCAAAGTCGAAAATAAAGTCAAATCATGTCCTAAGAACTTTTTTAATTATGTAAACACGAAATTAAAAAGCAGCAATTTCCCTTCGCGAATGAATTTGGATGCAAATGTAGGTGAGAATTCTTCTGAAATTTGCAATCTCTTTGCAAATTTCTTCCAAGAAGTATACACCACATTTTCCGAAGAAGATTGTGACCGCGATTTCTTTGCATTCATTCCTGAAATTTCTAAAAACATCTCTGTCAACCAACTTTCTCAACATGAAGTCCTCAATGCACTAAAAAAACTTAAACGCGTTGAAAGGGTCTGGACCTGACGGCATCGCACCCATATTTTTGAAAAACCTTTCTGAAGAACTCGCATTTCCTCTAGGGCGTCTTTTCAACATGTCTCTGAAAAATGGAAAATTCCCTGAAATTTGGAAATCATCTTATTTGGTACCTATTTTCAAATCAGGTGCAAAATCAGACATTCGAAATTATCGTGGAATTGCTATTATTTCTTGCATTCCAAAACTTTTTGAATCAATCGTAAACGGCAATATTTTTCAGCAGGTGAAAAATCTAATTACAAGTAAACAGCATGTCTCTTTCAAAGGTCGCTCAACTACCTCTAATCTTCTAGAATATGTATCTTTCATTATTAAAGCGTTGGGCAGTGGCAAGCACGTTGAAGCGCTATACACCGACTTCAGTAAAGCATTTGACCGCATCGACATACCATTATTAATCCTCAAATTGCAGAAAATAGGAATGGAGCCTGGACTTTTGAATTGGCTTCAATCATACCTAACACATCGTAAACAAATAGTCCGCTTTCAAAATAAACTTTCAGAACCAATTTCAGTCACCTCTGGGGTACCCCAGGGTTCTCATTTAGGCCCACTTCTTTTTATTTTGTACATAAACGACATTTCCTACATACTTAAAAAAAATAAAATTGCTTGTATATGCAGACGACATGAAGCTCTTTATGGAAATAAGTAATTCTAGCGATGCAGAAGAATTCCAGAATGAAATCAATATATTCCACACCTGGTGTAGTAAAAGTCTACTTCAACTGAACGTAAAAAAATGTACTGCAATAGCATTTAGCAGAAAAATTGAAACACCGCATATTGAAATATCATTAGGCAACCAAATAGTAGAAAAAAGCAAAATTGTAAGAGATCTAGGTGTAATCCTAGACTCCAAACTAACTTTTATAGAACATTATAATACTATCATTAGTAAAGCAAGCAGAATGTTAGGCTTCATCAAAAAGTTCAGTCATAATTTCGAAGACCCATACACTATTAAGCTTTTATATACCACATATGTAAGGCCAATTCTGGAATACTGCCACCTAGTATGGAATCCATACATTTTCATACACGAAGAACGCATAGAATCTGTCCAAAAACAATTCCTTTGCTTTTCCATTACCATCTTATGAAGCGCGCTGCATGCTCATCAATATACAAACACTTGAGGAGCGCCGTCAATTTGCAAAGCTTTTCTTCATCAACGACATTATTTCAATGCGCATAGATTCGGCAGAAATTCTCGCACAATTAAACTTTTACACACCTTGTCGATATCTTAGAACACGGAATTTATTTTCAGAAAAATCGTACAGAAAAAACTATGCAAAAAATAGCCCAATCAATCGAATGATGCGCCTATATAATTTGCATTGCGGAACTATTGACATCACTATGTCCAAGCAGCAAATAAAAACTAAGCTAAAACAGAATAGAATTAATGCATAGTATGTAAGTAAACATTGTAATAATCATTGTATGTAGTCTACACTGGCTTGACGAAATGGAAATAAATAAATATGATAATGTTTTAACCTTATGTATTATGGTTCTTTGGAAGTGTACCTTACAAATAATGGGTTGGTAAGAACCATTACCATTGAAAATAGTTGTTTTCTCCATACATTTTCGAATAGTGGACTATATTAGAACCTTTTTACTTATGGTTTGAAAACTTTAATGGCAATGGTTGTGGTAGTCAGTTAGATCCATGATTGGTTTTGTATTATCGGTCAACTTTACGTGGAATATATCGTAAATTGGTAATCAATAATTTGCCGGCAACCGTTTCGCGATATATTCCACATAAAGTTGATCGATGTAACATCATATAGATTACCATCTATAGACCTTACCGACTACTATAATCATTACCATTAAAATTCTCAAATCATAAATAGAATGTTAAGGTCAAGTCATGGTTCACATTTATGCGGGCATAGCATGAAAAAAAGACATTACTTTTAAGCAGCCTACCAGGCTATAAGCAGGATAAAAACAAAATAGAAAATGAAGTGATCGCCAGCAGAGTTGCTTCCGCTCACGTTTTATGGAATACTGAAATCGTTAGATGTTGTAATGATATTTAGGACTTGTAAAATACAAGAAGAACTTGTAAAGTATGTCTTAATCTGTTTTTTTTATTCGTGATCGCTCACTCTGAATTAACGCTCACGAATCAAAAAATCGTTTATAAAGAAAGAGTGAAGGATTAGTAATTTCCATTTAATTCCTTTACCTTCATTGCTCATCGCGTATTTCGTCTACAATGTGCAGACTTCTTCAGTGTCTTGTACTATAGTATTATAATACTCGAGTCTTGAAAGGAACACAGCAAAAAAAATGTAAAATCGATCAATGTAATTAAAGCTGATGTATGAATTAATGATGTAAACGCTCCTATAGTTGCGGTACGTTAGAAGCGTTAGCTGTGCTTCCATTTATTAACCTACTTTTAAGGTGTTTCCTCGTAGAGTCCGTTTTTCCATCACACCTTGCAATTTCAAGAGCACACATCTCATGATCTACGAGGTGTATACATCTGAAAATTTCAGACACCCTTTGCTTCTCCGTAGCAAACAACAAGTAATAGTTTCAGCTACGTACATCCACAGAAACCTTATTTTTTAACATGTGAAATTGCGAAGTGTTACACGAAAAAGGACGCTACAGGGAATCACCCTAAACGAACCACCTTGAAGAGGTGGAAAAAGTTCATTCAGGACGGCTTAGAAGCGTTAGATTCCTATAGTTGTGCATGGAGACTCAATACACAACTAGGGTAGACGCTCCTATAGTAGCGGTACGTTAGAAGCGTTAGGTTCCTATAGTTGTGTATGGAGACTCAATACACAACTATAGGAACCTAACGCTTCTAACGTACCACAACTATTAGGAGCGTTTCCCCTAATAGCAAAAAGCAGCTACAATATTACATCAATGGATGTAATTTTGTTCGCAAAATCGATGTACATCGTACAACGTTATATTAGACAACCGATGGATTGACCTGGTTGCAGCAGTTTGGATGTAATATTCAACAACTTTTTTTTCTGTGTAGTGGAATTGAATGGTAATTACTAATCCTTCTCTCTTTCTTTATACAGGTATTCCACTCAGACGCCCACATTCAACATGATAAAATCGTGCGTGGTGACAGGTGTCAGGTCCCAACTAACAATTCAAAGTCATAAATAAGCATATATGGGTCATTCCGCGCCAATTGTCCGAGGCACGTAAAATTGATCTCTTCCGATTTGGACCAAATTTGGAGGAGATGTTTATTTTTGTCCAACTTTTATGAATCGAAATTCCTTCGGATGGGAAGTAAAGCCGTTGGTCCCCGGTTCATGAGTTGATGGGTCGATAGGTAGGGTCCAGGTGTGGGAGCTGCCTTCCTGGCACGCCGGTAGCATTGGTGCTCAGCACGGAAAACAAGATCGACGGAAAAAAACAAACCAAAGGAAAAAAATAGTGCGTTTCAGAATGAGAGATCCGTTTGTTGAATTCCGCCGGAAAAGTAGTGGAATCAATCCGGATCAAGTGTGAAAACGTGAGCATCGATTGGTAATGTTATTCTTTTTTTTTTTTCCTTTGGTTTGTTTTTTTCCGTGCTGAGCACCAATGCTACCGACGTGCCAGGAAGGCAGCTCCCACACCTGGGCCCTACCTATCGACCCATCAACTCATGAACCGGGGACCAACGGCTTTACTTCCCTTCCGAACGAAGGCGTGATCAGAGATGTTATGCCTCAGAACATCCCGGCGGTGCCGACTGAGATTGAACCCAGGTCTGCTGGGGTGAGAGGTAATCACGCTTACCACTACACCACCGGCGCCGTTGATGTTATTCTTGTTCACGCCCAAACGCGAACGACAGTCAGTGACCGTCGTAAGCCCTCCCGAAAAAAAATAACAACAACAATACATTAAAAACAATGTAACAATAAGACGAAAATTATTGTCTTAACAATGATTTATATTGTTACGTCTACAATAAATTTACTTTGATTTTTGTTGTACTAAACAGTAAATTTCATGGTAAATGGAAGGCAAATTTCACACGATGAATTTTACCATTTAGTGCGTCAGAGTACCTTTTCGAGTTGGCAAACCGATTGGGACACTGGAAATCTTGGACGGTGGTTACATTCAATTATTCCTAATGTTTCTTCGAGAGCGTGGTTTAAAGGTTTGGGCTTAAGTCGTGACTTCATTCGCGTGATGAGTAGACTTATGTCCAACCACTACTCGCTAGATGCTCATCTCAATAGAATAAACCTCGTGGACAGCAACATCTGTCGATGTGGAAACGGTTACGATGACATCGAACACGCAGTTTGGCAATGTACGGATAATGACGCCGCCAGAGAGCGACTTTTGAATACCCTCGAGGCCCAAGGAAGACAACCCTATGTTCCAATCAGAGACGTGTTGGCAACCCGTGATCTCTGCTATATGCAGTCCGTTTATGTTTTTCTTCAAATGTCTAGTATAAGAATTTAATTCCTTTTGTCTTTTGTCTCTCTTTATTAGTTTTTGTTTGTCTTGTCCCCCCGTCTCGATGAGTCTCATCGTCGCCCACTGGTCACCCACCATAGCCGGTCGAACTCCGGACGAAACTTGAACAGCACTACCGTTCATACTGGCGACAACGCTCTGATGAGACAACGAAACCCTACCCCAAGCTCCTCCCCTGATCCTATCCTTCGAAAATGTACCCTTCTAACCTCGAGTAAGCCGCGAGTAATCGGCCCAACTCCTACTAGACATAGAATTAAGTGAATTTTGTTACACACAGTGAACAATGAATTATCGGCTCCGTAAAGCTAACGCGATTGAGCCTTACAAATAAACGAACTAGATTAAAAAAAAAATAATGGTAAATGGAAAATTTACAATAAAAAAGGGGGGTTGTTAAGTATCTTTACAATGCAATTTTCGAGATTTCCCCATATATTTTTTTTTCAATACCATTATATATTATTGTTATTTTACTGTTGGTTGGCGAATTTATTGATTAAAAATAATAACAGTGTACTTTAGAGTGTATGTGTTGGCTTGACAGATCTACTTTATCGACTTTAAAAATAAATCGAAAAAATAAAACATCGCCCCGGGAAGGGAATCCGATATCGGTCAGATTTCTGGACGTTCATTTCGCAGTGTTGCTGACCCTCTCATAGTCTGCATGCTTCAATCAGATTTATTTTTATTGTTCGTGAAGTACCCCACAATGAAAACACACCAATATTTAATGTAACAACAATTGTTATTGCAATAGAGTTGTTCATTATTGTTCATGATCAAATAATATTAACAATAAAATAAATGAAAAATACAATAAAAATCATTGTAACAACATTTTACTATGTACATTCATTGTACAGTTAGGTAGCAGTTTTGCCGTTTTCGGAAGGGTACAACATTATAACAATAATTTTTATTGTCGACAATAAATATTAATGTTAGAGCATTGTTTCCACTGAAAATTTCACTGTAATTTGTTTTTCGGGCCACCCATTTGTTAAATTTCTCTCAACCAACGATCGAGCAAGGCGAAAACCAGAAGATGAAGAAGAACCAGCACGATAGTATAAAAGCGGCGAAGCTAGTGACATTAGTATTAGTATGGTTTTAGTTGTCAAACTGTATACAGCAAGAGAAAAATAAATAAGTGAAGCTATCCTAGTTTTTTTTTACAACATCCTCTGATCCGGCATTGTGTTCAACTGAGGAGGAGCAGTACGGCGTTTTTAAATACAGTCCACCGCTGGTTGAGTGCTTGCTGTCGACGGGCTTGCGGAATCCAATCCGTCCTTATCAGGACAAGAAGAGTTTTTCGTTATCCCAAGCGCCTGAGCAGAACACTCATTTTACGAAGACTTCCTGTTTGAGCGGCACCCTTTCTCTTTCCTGTCTTGTCAGGACACGATTAGTTTTGCCGCAAGAGAACTAGGAAGTCCTACCATTTCCTTTATTGGAGTCTGGTACGGCTCCGACAATTCTGATTGTGCGACCTTTTTTTTTATTGAGGACAATGACTAGGATAATGATGAAAAACGGAGAGAAATGGTGACGTTTCATGAAGATTTCGTTCTCTGGCGTGGGTGGAACCTACACTGATAAATTGAAATATTCCCATTTTACTTGAAAGTTAATCAATTTGACATTAAAATCAGTTTAATCATATCGAATGATTAAAAATTAATCCTCTCTTTCTAAAAAATAAGCATCTGATATTAATCCTAGTTTAATCATGGTTGATTAGATTGTAGATTTTTTTTTTTAATAAATTTCAATCATTTTTGATTCTATTTTAATATATTTTTATTGAATTTTAATCTTTTTTGATTATATATCAGTATTGAAAAAGAATAAAATTTAATACTGGAAAGATTATTTCGAATTTAATCATGCATTACTACTGCCGAAGTAATCATGGCTCGGACTCATTTGATTTAATTTATCTTTGAGTGTACGTTTCATAAATACTTTTAAATGTTTCAAAACATAGCTTCCAGTAAATGATTCTCTTAACCCGGTCGCGGTGTTGACCTATATGATTATATTCAGGTGAGTGGTTAGGAATTTAAGGGAGTAAATTTTCCCCATATGAATGCAAAGTATGTACATGCATATCGTCTTTTTCTCCACTAACAGCTCCTCTTCCACTCAATCAAGAAGCTATCGATTATTGCCATGGGTCTGAGCGAGAAGCAAAGCCGCATTTAACTGATCCTGAGCCTGATCCGAACATACGTGGGTCAAAGACAGTCCAATGAAGTTGTCGGCTACGACAAAAAGGCAAACCCCGACCTGGATTTAAGCAAAATGCAAGTGGGACTGTAAGTTAATGTTAATTTAATTAATGAAAATTACGTGGCTTGTAACCTTGTCGTTTCCGGTTTTATGTAGGCATAATCCACAGCGGAGATTGAAGATGATGACTGATTTGCACCGTAAATCGATTGCCTAGTTCGGAGAGGAGAGCTACCGAATAATCTGTTCGCATCAGAACACGGAACCATCATGTTACAATCGCTTTTGACCATAAAATACTACCTCCGGACATTGATGGAAGACCCCGATTCAGGGAGCAACGGTGAACGAGAAACTGAATGGTGAACCCTTCCCAAACGAGGTCGTCAAAGCTGGTACGAACGATTTCTGAGACTCAACTAGAAGTACCAGCGAATACAACGTGCATTGCCGTTGGAATCCACCCAGCTGCCAGTACCTGGTCCACGTTCGAACCGATGGACCCCCGTCCAAAATTGATCGTTCGATCCCCAAGGTAAAGATCGAGAAGTAAGACAGCCACGATGTCAACATGATCGCTATAAGCCTCGAAAACGACTAATAATTATAATTTATTATATATTTTGGAAACAAAAGAAATATATTTGTTTGACCTTTCAATCAAATTATAAAAACTTTAAATGTAATATATATTTTATTTAAAATAAAAAAATAAGTCATCATGTTTTTTTTTTCTTGATTTGTTTTCCGTCGATCTTGTTTTCCGTGCTGAGCACCAATGCTACCGACGCCAGGAAGGCAGCTCCCACACCTGGACCCTACCTATCGACCCATCAACTCATGAACCGGGGACCAACGGCTTTACTAAAAGCCCTACTTGTTATGCCTCAGAACATCCCGGCGGCGCTGACTGGGATTGAACCCAGGCCTGCTGGGGCGAGAGGTAATCACGCTTACCACTATACCACCGGCACCGCTTAGGTTATTATGTTGAAAATGCTTGGTTTTAAATTGAAAATATTTTTTTTCAGCTTTAAATGGCACATATTATTTTAAATATGCGGAATTTTCTCGTAAAACCTATGTTTTGAATTAAACATAATCCACTTTTAATTTCTGCACTACCAAACTTTTTATTTGAAAGTACTGCAATTCTTTTTAAAAGCTTAAACTTTTAAAAGAAAGTAGCAGGCAATTTTTGAATTGACAGTTGACTTACTTTCATTTTGAAAGCCAAGCGCTTTCTACCAAAATGAACCAATGCAAACTTTTAATTCGACGATTTTTTTTTTGTTTTATTAGCAATTATTTTTTGTTTGACTATTTTTAATGATTTTCTTTTTGCAATTCTGCATCATAATACCTGTTTTTATTTTGTAATGCGGCCAACTTTTCCTAACTAAATACCGTTCCGATTCAAATTTCGGACGATTTAAATTTCGGACACTTTCATTTTTAATTAAATATTACATCCAGTTAGAAACAAAGTAATAATGTTAGATGATCGTGGAGGGCACTAGTCAAAAAAATTTAAAATTTACAAGACATGTGGATCATATTCGACCGAGATAATCAACTTTTAAAAGTGTCCGAAATTCGAGTTTAAGTGTCCGAAATTTGAATCGGCGAAATTTGAATGCAAAGAAAAAATTGACGAGAAAAACGTTCAAAAGACAGGATGTTTTATTCATTTTATTCGATACATGGATACCACTCATTTTCCAAAATTGCATGCATGCATACATTTTTTTTTTGATTGGAAATCCGTTTCGAACATTCCATGTTGCGAGATTTAATGTCGCGTAGTAATTAGCTGTCGTATCGCATAATATTAGTGCAGTATTACACAACTATTTGTTGAATGACCTATGTGCAGCTGTTTCTGTGTAATAATTATGTTATTTATATGTGAATATTACATCCATGGATGTATACATACGGAATGAAAAAAAGACATTTTGTTTCTGCGTAATTCGAAGAGCGATATAATATTACATTGAATTGGTGTTAATTTGCATATATTTCTCCCAATTACATATAGTTTCTTGATACGTTAGTGCAGTATAACGGTGCGATGAGCGAAAAAAATAAATAAATAAAATAAAATAGAAGATAATAATTATGTTTTAATATCCAGAATAGAAAATACGAAACTATTAACGAAGTCATGTCCCCATTAATCAACTGGTAACCGATATTACTAATAATAATAATAATAATAATAATAATTAAGAATATTCCCAGACAACCAGAATGCACGTATATTCAAAGTTGTTTTCGTGATATACAAACATATATACAAACAAAAAATTCAAAATATTTCAATTTAATTTTAAACGATTTGATTAAACATCATATACGATTTAATCTGTAATAACAAATAAATTTTGAAAAGTCTTCCGATGTAATCCGATTTAATTTGTGATACAAATGAGTCATGATGGAAAAATGAGTCATCGCATATTGGTCGAAAATTTGCATTCTATACGATTTAACTTAAACATAATGCGAGGTATGCCATTCTTATGTGCGATTTTGACTAAAACTGTAGCAATTTACGATACTGTCTGTACATTATTGTACGACTTCTGGTTGTCTGGGTTTGAACTTCCCAATAATAAGAATATTTGAACTTCCCTAATGAGATTGAATTCTCCTTCGCAATCTCCTGATTGGTTGAAGTGTAAAAGCCTTCAGTTATTTAAAGAGGGTGTTCTGTCAATGTGGGTCATTTTCCATTCTGATGCTGAAAAGGTAGCATCTACTTCGAAAGTAGGAAGGAACAGCAACTAGATAGCCAACCGACCGAACGACGGCAGCCAAGGCAACCCGGCAGCACCAGCAAATCATCCAAGCAACCAACGGACCAAACGACGAGCAAGCGAGCCCTCTCCTTCTTCTGGAAGCGAGAGTCCCCAAGCGAGCCCTCTGTCGACGGTAACCAAGGCAACCACCCAGCCCTCTTATTTGAATAAGAGTGGAATCTAGCCAAATCTCGAGTAGGATGATGCCCAGTTATGACAATGGCGCAGGACGATGTCGAATCTTCTATCAAGAGGTAAGCTTAGAAATTGTGATAAATCATGTGATGATATGAAATAAATATCTGCTTAGGTATATTTCAATAGGAAAGATGAAATATATACTTGAACTCTCATGGAAAAGGAAGAGTTCAATAATGTCAGTAATATAGAATGAATGGACTCTTATAGGAAAGGAAGAGTTGAAGTTAAATAATATTCCAATTGAAAAGATGGAAATATTAAGGAAACTCCGATGGAAATGGCGGATTTTGTTTTAATAGATAAGCTTGTTTCATATTCCTCTTCGAATCTTTGTGTGGATCCTTCGGGTTAATCCTGCATTGACACTGATTTGGAAAATTCCTCTTCGCTCCTTAGGATTCGGTACAGTACACAGTCGGATTACAGTAATCTGCTAGGAAGTCGATTTGGACCAATTTTTTCTCAATGATTTGATTGAACAAGTACGCATCCGTGAAGCGGAACTCGAGAATGAGGATGATTACCGCAGACTACACCAGCATCAGTCCGCCATGGTGGCAGCAGTATCTCGTCTGCCAACTGAATATAGCCAACGTCGCCGCGGTCAGTTCCAGCCTTTCAGAGGATACAGCAATAGCCGTGGTAGAGGAACTTTCGATCGCAGTCCAGTAAGAAACCAGAGACAAACTGAATCGTGCTGGTGATGCTTAAGCGCGTACCACTCTCCTGAAGATTGCTTCCACGTTGACAAAGTGTGCCGCAATTGTGACCGCCGCGGTCACATTGCACGAGCGTGCTCAATCAAGGTGAACGAGAAGCCCCAGAAACGACGCTGGATGAGAGAAGAAACTGAGCCCGAGACTGAGCCTCCGATGAAGATTGCGGCTGTCCAGAAGAATGAAGATGACATGGAGCAAAAGAAGGTAACAGAAATTGATTACGAATAACTTACAAATTTTAAGACGTCCTTGTTTCGTTACTACTACAGCTTGTTAATTGAAATATCAAATTAATCGAAATACACAATAAATATTGAATTAATTTCAATTCGGATTTAATGTTGCATTCATATGATGAAACTGTTACAGGTACCACAATCTTTTTCAACTGATCTAAAAAGGGCATATATTGACAGAGTTGGGTCTAATGTGCCAGATAATAAAACAGCGTACGTTGTGGGGTACGTCGCTGGTATCAAGGTTTCATTTTTATTGACTCTGGTGCACAGGTCAACACAATTTCATATGAATCGTTCCAAGATTTTCTCCAGTATGGAACTACCAATAAAAATGGTACGAGCTAAGCTACGAATAAGATAAGGTGCTTCGAGCATACGCGTGTCAAGGAAATATAGATGTTGTTGCTACTTTTTCTGCCGAGCTCTTCGTGTCAGAAGAAAGACCTTTGAGAATTGAAAAGCTATACGTGGTTCGCGAATCTCGAGCTCTTCTTAGATTCAATACAGCAATCCGATAAAGTTTGCTGGCAGTTGGCCTTGAAGAACCGGTAAAATGAGGTACAGACCTAGATTGGTGATGTGAATTTTTCATAAACAACATACAAGAAACCCATACTCCAGAATTCCCGAAATTCAACAAACCAGCAGTTACCTTGAGCTAAGCCTCCACACACATTCCGGCAGCATTCCAAGAGTTAACGAGACAAAAGTTGGTTGAACTACGAGAATCCGGCATCATTGAAAAAGTCACAATGGATATAGACTGGACATTTTGCTCATTCTTGTTAGTAATCCCGAAAGGAAAATCGGATATTCGACTCGTCGTTGATCTACGTGGCCCTAACAAATGAATCCACAGAATGGCTTTTAAGATGCCAACATTCGAGTCAATGTTGTTGGAGTTACACGGTGCAAAATACTTTTCAACGATTGACTTAACAAATGCATTCTTTCATATCGTACTCGATGAGAAATCAAGGCACCTCATGAACTTCTTCGCTGGCAAGGCACTGTACAGATGCTGTCGTTTGCCGTTTGGACTAACCAACGTTCAAGATATATTTCAGGAAGCAATGATTCTTTTGGAATGCAAAGGCACCGTAAACTATCTGGACGATATATTGGTGTCCGGGAAAACGAAAGAAGAACACGACCGAAACCTTCAAGAAGTATTAAAGACGCTCGTGGACCAGAATGTGAAAATAAACCACGAAAAATATAATTATGGACAGCAAGAAGTCAAGTTTCTGGGATTCACACTTTCAGATGTGGGTAGGTGGAGAACGAGACAATCGACGAAATTAAAATTTTTCGGAAGCCTGAATCATCAGCAGAAGTGAAAAGCTTCCTATGATTGATAACATTCGTTGAACGGTTCATTCCGCTGAGAGCGGAGAAAACTCATCATTTGCGAGAACTAGCTAATGCACGGGAATTTTACTGGCATCAGGAGCTGGAGGACGAGTTCAATTACTTGAAGACTAGTGCGTGGAAATATATCAAGACCTTGGGATATTTTAACTGTAATGACGAAACGGAGTTGTTCGTGGACGCCTCACCGCATGGACTAGGAGCAGTTTTGGTCCAGTATTGTGCTGATTTCAGACCGCGAATAATTGCGTGTGCATCAAAATCGTTAACACTAGCTGAGAGGAATTACCCACAAACTCAGAAAGAGGCCCTTGCAATGGTATGGGGTGTTGAGCGCTTCTCTGTATACCTTTTGAACATCTGCTTCACAATTCGGACGGACACGGAATCAAACGAATTCATCTTCGGAGCAATGCATAGAATCGGCAAAAGAGCAGTCTCAAGGGCTGAGGCATGGGCCTTAAGGCTGCAACCCTATAGCTCCAAGGTAGGTTGTGAGTTAACTTTGTTTGGCTTATATTAATAGCTGTGTTGCTTATACGTTGCTCGAGTTTCAGGTGGATGCACTATCCCGTTTACTAAAATAATCCCAATCCGATGACTCTTTGGCGAAACCACCGACAAACATCTGTTGTATTTTTTGGATACCGGTACAATGGAATTCACCTGGAATGATATCGAGATTGATGCTGAAAAGGACGCTGAACAGATTCTGATACGTGAAGCAATAAATACAAGCCACTGGGATAAAACCTTGAGACGATACGAATCAGAGGCGAAGAACCTATGAGTACTCGGTGCCTTAGTTTTCATTAATGATCGAGTGATTCTGCCTTATTCACTTTGTGACAAGGCGTTCGCTTTCGCACATCAAGGCCATATGGGTGCGGCTTCAATGAAGAAAATATTAAAAATTATTTCTGGTGGCCAGGAATGGCCAAACAAGTGGAAACATTTATAAAAGGCTGCGAAACGTGCTTTCGGATTTCGAGGTAAAATCCACCAATTCCCTTGACCAGCCGTGAACTTCCCGACGGACCATGGGAAATCCTCGAGGTAGATTTTTTTTTTTTTCGTTCAAAGATTGTGGATCCTGAGAATTTCTGGTGGTAGTAGATACCTAGTCGAGATATCTACACGTCGTAGAAATGAAAAACACCGACGCAGACAGCACTAATGCAGCATTCAGCAGGATCTTCGAGGTATTGGGATACCCTATTAAAATACACAGTAACAACGGTCCACCTTTCCAGATGAAAAATTCGTCAAGACATGGCAGGACAAAGGTGTCAACATTCGTAAATCAATTCCGTTAAGTGCCCAATCAAATGGAGTTGTGGAGCGCCAAAATAAAAGATTAAAGGATGCCTTGACTGCCGCGACAGTGGATAGCGTCAATTTGAAACTGGCTTAGGAGCAGTATTTGCATATGCACAATAAAGTTCGACCGCTATCCAGACTTGGTATCACTCCCTTTGAACTACTTGTCGGCTGGAGGTTCTGAGGGACATTTCCGTTTCTGTGGGAGACGCTTTCTTCGGATCACGTCGATCGAACGGATAGGTATACGCAAGAAAGATGCTTCATCCAAGCTTGAGAGCAAGAAATATGCCGATTCAGTTTGAGGAGCCAAAGATTCGGACTTAACAACGGGAGATGAGGTGCATTTGGCTCAACAGACGAAACAAAAAGGGGATCCAACATTCTCAGAAGATCGATATACAGTTTTGACCAGAGATGGTGCTAGAGTTATTGTACAAAGTGTACAACAGAGGTGTACAATATTTAAGGAATGTACAGGACGTAAAAATGTTCCCTTCATACAACAAGAACCAGATAATGGAGAAACAATGGAAACAAGCAAGTTAACGAGTAGATTTCAGCTTCCTGAGGTGATTTTAAAAGATTAAGATTTTGTAGACAGACCCAAACGTTCGAAGAAGAAACCGTCACGTTTTAACGATATGGTTTTGTATTATATTTTGGATTGAAGTACAGTAGTCACAGATTACAGATATCTAGGATTTTAACAGATTACACAGATTTTTAAAATATGATCAAACATTGAATAAATTAAATGAGATGTTAAATAACAAAACATTATTCACCTTAGTGTAATTTTATCATCACTAACTTTTATATCTATGCATGCTTTTTTTTGCAGAATGAAAAAGGAGAATGAGAACTGTCAGAGGTATTCTTTTTTGCCAATTTATGATACATATATCTTTTTTCTATTTTTTGTCTCTGTCCGAAAAATTGCTCAATCACTTTTCAAATGACATTTTTTAAGGATTTAATTAATAAATTATCAACACAGATATCATCACAGATTTTCTGAACAAAAACTAAGATGAAAAGATTTTTGACGTAGGACTACGTCTTTGATTTCTATATGGGGGTACACTTTGTGAAAACCGAAAATGGAACATGTAACAAATTAAGAAAGATTTTGAACGTTAATAACTCAGCTGCCCCTGGTCCAATTTCAATAATTATATCACCAATCGATCAGAAATATGGCTACGCATCGATAACAATACTTCCGAATGTTGATTTTCAACAAGAAACTATTGAAAAACTGGTAAATGTCCAGCATTGTCCAAAAGCGTTGAATTAACTAACAAATCCACCAATTACCTACATGCATATGCTGCTTCCCCAGCACAGTCGTCAGAGAGTAGTAAGTAGACGAAACAAGTCGAAGTGGCATTCGCCTCCGATTCTCGGGCGCGTGCGAATAGGGATGATGGAATTGCGTAATATTTTGCACACTCATCGCCATATTCAGAACCAAACGCAAATTCTTCGAGATAACCACCATCCGTCGTCTGGCTCGCCGTGGCAGTGTCTGACGTATCTCCGGTCTGATTTACGAGGTGTGCTGAAGGTGTTCCTGAAAAATGAGATCCGTGATGCTGTCACATACACTAAACACGCCAAGCGGCCATGGATTTCGTCTACGCTTTGAAGTGACAGAGACATACTCTGTTTGGTCATCACCAACTTTGGCAACAAAACGGCTTTTTTCAGGGCCACCAAGCTTATTACAGTAAAGAGTAGGAATATAATTCATCTGCCTGTTTGTCCATATTCAGAACCAACGATCACACAAAATGCTCATGTAATCAAACTGGAAGCAAGGGTACAAATTATTTTGATCAACCTTGATCAACTTTCAATCGCCACGGCCGGATATTTTCGATGGAAGAAGCAACAATCTAGCATCTAATTGGACGAAGACGGCAGGAAACATTTGTGAAGCCGAGTTATTTACGAAAGAGAGTGTCGATGAAAAGAATCGATCAATGTAGATAGGACCTATTGAAAAGTCATCACTTTTGGCATTATTTGCTTCAAAATGCTGTATCTCAGGAAATACGCAAATTAATGTTTGTTTCTTATGTAAAAAAGGAAGGAGAACACGATGGTGTTGTCAGCAAGAAAATCTAAAAATGCTCATTCTGACAAAACAAGACACTGAAGAAGTCTGCACATTGTAGACGAAATATGCGTATCAGTCAAGGATAAGCAAATAAGGTAGTGGAATTAAATGGAAATTACTAATCTTTCTCGCTCTCTCTTTACACAGGTATTCCACTAAGACGCCCACATTCATCAGGATTCCGTTTTATGTTTTTAAACGCAAATATAAAATATTTCTCAACATTGTACAAACAAAGTAAATTCTTATTCAGATTCTTTGTTTAATATTCTCATAAAAACACGCTCTAATGATAATTGGAGCGGTCCGAAAATATTGATAAAATAAAATTGTGCGTTCTTGAAAATCTCCAAAAATAGAAAATGCTCCCGAGGGGTGCCTATTTTTTTCCATGATTTGATTTCCGTCGATCTTATTTTTCGTGCTGAGCACCAACACCAAACACGCCAGGAAGGTAGCTCCCACATCTGGATCCTACCTATCGACCCATCAACTCATGAACCCGGTACCAACGGCTTTACTTCCCTTCCGAAGGAAGGTGTGATCAGAAATGTTATGTCTCTGAACATCCCGGCGGAGCCGACTGGGATTGAACCCAGGCCTGCTGGGGTGAGAGATTATCATGCTTACCACTACACCACCGGCACCGCTGAAAAATTTGGAGTCAATAAATTTTGGATTCAATAAATTTTGGATTCAATAAATTTTAGATTCAAAGCTAGACCAAAATAAACATCTCCTCCAAATTTGGTCCAAATCGGCGTCACTTGGCGTGGAATGACCCTTATATTGAATAAATACTGTGTATTAGTACACAATGCTAATAAAACGGGTAGTCAAATTATGTGCTGAAAAAAGCTCATTGAGATCGACAGATGCACCTTTGTTCTGCTGTTTGCTCTGATATGTTTTATTAAATGCATTATAAAAGTTGACTGTCTTCCCGATTCAACTCCAGAAGTCTGATCTAATAACCAACTGAAAAAGTGTAGTTTGCACTTACATTAACGCTTTAAATCGACACTTTTCAAATGATTTAATAGCATGCTTTCTTAATTCCTTTATTTAACGTCAGTCTCTGTTTTGCCAATCACCGACGGACATCGATTGCCATCCATTGACGGCAATCGAATGTGCAGGAAGTCAGCTTCCTCACCTTCGTAGGATATCGCACCCATTCAACACACATGGGCCGGGGTCAATGGCTTTACTTCCCTTCCGAAGAAAGACGTGGCCAGAGATTTTTATGCCTCAGAAAAATTACACCGACCTCGGCTGGGATTGAACCCAGACCCATTGGGATAAGAAAGCAGTCACGCTCACCATTACACCACCGGCGCCGGCTGTTTTCTTCGCCTAATTAATTTAAATCGTAATAAGCGATCATATCACTCACGACAATGAATTCACTTATCTAGTTTAAAAAATAACCCAGCATCCTTTTTTTGGAAAATTGAGTAAAATTGGTCTAATGTAAAACAATGATGAATGAATTAATCATTTCCGCGGGACCTTGAAGGAGTTATAGCTATATATATGCGATCGGTAGTACTGATAGGTAGGGTTTTTGATCTAATTTCCGTCCTACTAAGCCCAACGTGCACTTTACCTCTCTTTTCTGAACGAGTTTTAACTAAAAATTGAATATTTCTTTCAAAGATGACTTCTAAATTTATTCACCTTTCCATACGTACCGTTAGATTTGATAAAGAGTCGCACATTGTTGAGATATTGCTTAAAATCTAATACTGCTTCTTGATTCTAAATTCGTTCTACTAGTTTCAATTCCAAACGCATTGAAACGCCATTAGATTTTCTTCGTCCTACGGATAAACGTAGAAAAAGGGGATTCGCTAGGAGTGCTTCTTTTGTTTTGAGAACAATGATCGTAAATATTCATACAATGCGCTCTAACAGGATTTATGTTGTAGCTAAAAAACCTAACAAGGTTTTATTTATTATTTAGCTGCCCATATTTTGTAATCTAGGATAGATCAACTGGCAAGGCAAGCGGCTGGTAATTGGAAGGTACATGGTTCAAATCCCATAAAATGGACATGTGTATATGTAATAAATTTTCTAATATCTGTGCAGTGGTGCGTGCCTCGTCAGAAAAATTAAGACAATCACTTACGAAACAAACCCTGTCTGACGTTCTTATTTTTGGGATAATTTTCCCACAGTTTGTATAATTGTTGAATAAATGTATGATAGGTGTCTAATTAAACGTTACTGTCGTGGCCGGACCAATCTACTACAGTTACTTCAAATGAATCAAACAGCACCACTGTTTTCCGGGAGCAATGATGTCTAATAAACACTGAATAATCAAAAATTTGATCGAATAAGCTCTGTTACAACTCATTTAAATCGAATAAAAGCTTCTCGACATACCTTATATATCAACAAGTAGTTCAATGTTGTGGTTGAATAAATTCTCCAGATTTGTGTGAACAAAGCCTGATCATAAGTTCTTATTAAAAATAGTACAAGTATTATTAACCATGCAATTGAATAAAACCGTTAAGAAGTCGTTTCTTCAATAGGCGATTATTTGTTGATGTATGTCATTAAGGTATGTATCAAACACATGCTTTATAACCACTTCTTGTAACTTTACAAGTACAAAATATCATCATAACATCTATCCATTAATTATGTCACGCAAATTTGGCCCATTTTCAACCTCCCCCCTCCCCCCTTTGTCACATTTTTTATGGACCTTAATTTTTTTTTGTATGGCTCGTCAGTTTTCAAAAGCCCCCTCCCCCCTAAATGTGTGACATAATTAATGGACGCTTATATAAGGTTCGGGCCAACAGTATTAATGGTGTTAGTGAAATATGCAAATGTTTAGTGGTGTTCGTATTTCATGGCAATGATTATCTTTTTACACGAAACAGCTGTTGACAGTGACCTCAATCTCACTGTTCGCAGTATGTAATGTTGTGGTAGAATTACGTCGTCACTTGAGTGCTCAGCAATAGGGAGCTGCACCGTCGGGGTAACCTAACTTTTTTGACATCTGGCAGTGGTTTGTTTACATGGACTTAGAAAAAAAAAGTTTAAAAAATTTATTATTTTTTTTTTTAGATTTATTGGAGAGGAAAATTTGTCAAATGAACATAGTCGGATATCATATCTTTTAATTCTTTTTATTTAAAACCTCAAATCCACTTGAATTGACTAACAAGCAAAGGTGAACAAACCACCACTGGATGTCAAACTGATGAATTCGGGTTCATCGGGTTCATTCGTGACGTCAGCGTGCAGCATCCTATTAGGTTCTGCAGCGTGACGTCACAAATGAACTCAGTGTTAATAGGCTGAACCTTTTTAACAGTTCAGTGGTACTGTTTACAAGCACTTAGTCGTTTTTTCGAAAAAACAAATTCTAAAATTTCCGAATTTTAACTTGAAAATTGTCGAGGAACAGCGCGGTGAAAGGATGTTGCTCATGGACAGTGCAGAAGTGTGGTTTACATCTCACTGCAGTCTGAAAAATTATCGAGAAAATCCACCCAAGAAAAAATAGGCTAAGTCCACGTAAACAGTACCACTAAACTGTCATCAGATTGAGGTTAACCCCGACGGTGCAAAACCTAATTAGGTTTTGCACCGTCGGGGTTAACCTCAATCTGATGACAGTTCAGTGGTACTGTTTACGTGGACTTAGTCGATTTTTTCTTGGGTGGATTTTCTCGATAATTTTTCAGACTGCAGTGAGATGTAAACCACACTTCTGCAATGTCCACGAGCAACATCCTTTCAACGCGCTGTTCCTCAACAATTTTCAAGTTTAAATCCGGAAATTTTAGAATTTTTTTTTTTAAACGACTAAGTGCTTGTAAACAGTACCACTGAACTGTCAAAAAGGTTCAGCCAATTAACACTGAGTTCATTCGTGACGTCACGCTGCAGAACCTAATGCTTACAATCTAAGAAAAGAGGTGACAATTAGGTTTTGCACCGTCGGGGTTAACCTCAATCTGATGACAGTTTAGTGGTACTGTTTACGTGGACTTAGTCGATTTTGTCTTGGGTGGATTTTCTCGATAATCTTTCAGACTGCAGTGAGATGTAAACCACATTTCTGCAATGTTCACGAGCAACATCCTTTCAACGCGCTGTTCCTCAACAATTTTCAAGTTTAAATCCGGAAATTTTAGAATTTTTTTTTTTAAACGACTAAGTGCTTGTAAACAGTACCACTGAACTGTCAAAAAGGTTCAGCCAATTAACACTGAGTTCATTCGTGACGTCACGCTGCAGAACCTAATGCTTACAATCTAAGAAAAGAGGTGACAATTAGGTTTTGCACCGTCGGGGTTAACCTCAATCTGATGACAGTTTAGTGGTACTGTTTACGTGGACTTAGTCGATTTTGTCTTGGGTGGATTTTCTCGATAATCTTTCAGACTGCAGTGAGATGTAAACCACATTTCTGCAATGTTCACGAGCAACATCCTTGCAATGCGCTGTTCCTCGACAATTTTCAAGTTAAAATTCGGAAATTTTAGAATTTTTTTTCGAAAAAACGACTAAGTGCTTTTAAACAGTACCACTGCACTGTCAAAAAGGTTCAGCCGATTAACACTGAGTTCATTTGTGACGTCACGCTGCAGAACCTAATTGCCGAATTAGGTTTTGCAGCGTCGGGGTTAACCTCAATCTGATGACAGTTTAGTGGTACTGTTTACGTGGACTTAGCCTATTTTTTCTTGGGTGGATTTTCTCGATAATTTTTCAGACTGCAGTGAGATGTAAACCACACTTCTGCAATGTCCACGAGCAACATCCTTTCAACGCGCTGTTCCTCAACAATTTTCAAGTTTAAATCCGGAAATTTTAGAATTTTTTTTTTTAAACGACTAAGTGCTTGTAAACAGTACCACTGAACTGTCAAAAAGGTTCAGCCAATTAACACTGAGTTCATTCGTGACGTCACGCTGCAGAACCTAATGCTTACAATCTAAGAAAAGAGGTGACAATTAGGTTTTGCACCGTCGGGGTTAACCTCAATCTGATGACAGTTTAGTGGTACTGTTTACGTGGACTTAGTCGATTTTGTCTTGGGTGGATTTTCTCGATAATCTTTCAGACTGCAGTGAGATGTAAACCACATTTCTGCAATGTTCACGAGCAACATCCTTGCAATGCGCTGTTCCTCGACAATTTTCAAGTTAAAATTCGGAAATTTTAGAATTTTTTTTCGAAAAAACGACTAAGTGCTTTTAAACAGTACCACTGCACTGTCAAAAAGGTTCAGCCGATTAACACTGAGTTCATTTGTGACGTCACGCTGCAGAACCTAATTGCCGAATTAGGTTTTGCACCGTCGGGGTTAACCTCAATCTGATGACAGTTCAGTGGTACTGTTTACGTGGACTTAGTCGATTTTTTCTTGGGTGGATTTTCTCGATAATTTTTCAGACTGCAGTGAGATGCAAACCACACTTCTGCAATGTCCATGAGCAACATCCTTTCATCGCGCTGTTCCTCGACAATTTTCAAGTTAAAATTCGGAAATTTTAGAATTTGTATTTTCGAAAAAACGACTAAGTGCTTATAAACAGTACCACCATAGAGGTAACTCTAATGGTGGTAAGCTCCAACTCGGATTAACTTTTAATACCGTCCCTGTTTGTATGATCTGAAAAATGTTTGGTCAGAGTTATGTTGCTTAACTCTGATGTCGACAGCAAACCAGCCGGACATTCTTGATCGGGATTTAATCCGAGGATAATACCGGTTGGAGCTTACCACCATAAGACTAGTAGGTCCCGAAGAAAATCATTATTATTTTTGGCTCACTCAGTACCAGAGCAACGGTCCCAAGCAGTCCCAAGCTATTTCACTCACCCCTGCATGTTCTGCATGAATCCACACACCCCTGATGTTATCTGTCAAACTTTCATAGCGAATCAAAACAAACATAGTGTAGTAATAGAATTTCAACTAGAATAGGGTACGTTAATCGTTTGCTTGGGACCAATAGGCTACTAAAGTGGTGAGCCAATTTAAAATCGTTAGTTTCGTATTGATTGTTGGTACCACCATAGAGGTAACTCTAATAGTACGTTCAGACTACAGAGTTATAACATGTTATCGTGCTATCTTGATGGTGGTTTCTGTGTTGCAATTATTTGACAACCGTTATAACATGTTATAACTCTCCAGTCTGTACAGCGTTTAAGACAAGTAGGTCCCGAAGAAACGTGCTCAACTTTTTGGCTCACCTCTGGTACTATCTTCGGTCCCAAGCTTGTCGAATCACCCCTCGAAACATAGGTAAAACCAATAACCCCTCATTTTATCTGTAAAACTTTCATAGCGAATCAAAACAAACATTGCGTAGTACTAGAATTTCGACTAGAATAGGGTAGGTTAATCGTTTGCTTGGGACCAATAGGCTACTAAAGTGGTGAGCCAATTTAAAATCGTTAGTTTCGTATTGATTGTTGGTACCACTGAACTGTCAAAAAGGTTCAGCCGATTAACACTGAGTTCATTCGTGACGTCACGCTGCAGAACCTAATACGAGGACGAAAATGAACCTCTTTTCTGTCAAACGTGAACCAGCTCCTGATTGGTCGATTTCGTGTGCGTGTTGTCACCTCTTCCTCTTAGCTTACAATTAGGTTCTGCAGCGTGACGTCACAAATGAACTCAGTGTTAATAGGCTGAACCTTTTTGACAGTTCAGTGGTACTGTTTACAAGCACTTAGTCGTTTTTACGAAAAAAAAAAATTCTAAAATTTCCTAATTTTAACTTGAAAATTGTCGAGGAAAGCGCATTGCAAGGATGTTGCTCGTGGACATTGCAGAAATGTGGTTTACATCTCACTGCAGTCTGAAAAATTATCGAGAAAATCCACCCAAGAAAAAATCGACTAAGTCCACGTAAACAGTACCACTAAACTGTCATCAGATTGTGGTTAACCCCGACGGTGCAAAACCTAATATGTTTGCTTCTAACACCAGCAAGCTGTCTGTTGGCCCGGACCTTATATAAAACTTCATTGAGTGGAAGCAACATGGTCGCCAGTTAGTGTCAAAAACTACAACGATGAAAATATTTTAAAAACCATGCAGGCTGCCATTACGAGCGATCGGGATATCGATATATAGATATGTAGTTCAATTTCTTCGGTGGTTCAGTGCAGAGTCGATGTTTTAATAAGAGTCCCGCCAAGGGAAAATGTTGCGAAAAAATTTTCGTCAGAATAAACGGTAACCAGATTTTTTGCGTAAGCATCGGATGACTTTCATTCGCAAGCAGGATGGCCAGATTATTTTTTTTTCATTATCAGTAGGTTCTCAAAACATTTACCGGTAGTTATCGGTAGGCCGAAGGCTTTCCCGAAACTTGAAAAGCGGAGGGGGGTGGGGGGGGGAGGAGTCGATGAAAACAAATCACGTGAAATGTCGGACTTTCGAACCGATGTTTTTTAATAGGGTAAACGTACAAGTATTGGCTAGTCGATTAAACGTAAAAAAAACTCATGCGTATTGCGTACACGGTAAGAAAAAAATATCCAACGGGCAGTTCACGGCTACCTACTTTTGGCTAGTTTGTCTCATTTTCTCCTTCTAATGTTGTCAAAAACGGAGGAGTAAAACCACCCTACAGAGGTAGTAAAGTGTGGAAACCAACGTTGAGTATAATCATATTTACCTACTTTTGGGTACAACTTACTTACTTTTGGGAAGAAATCTAGTGGAAAATTCCATATTTACTTGTGTGGAATAGTAAAAGAAAACTACTTTAACCGCAAAAAAGGTTATCATCCATTTAATTCCATTTAATTAATGTTGGTATCCATGACAGATACGTATTTCGACTACAATGTGCAGTCTTCATCAGTGTCATTTCCCACTAAAGACTTATCAAAAACCTAACCCCCTTAGTACATTGTGGTCAAAATACGTATATGTCATGGATACCAAAATTAATTAAGTGGAACTTAATGGATGATAACCTTTATTGCTGATTTATTCCACTAACAACCCAATTTAATCACTTAATTACTTTGATCCGCTTTAACAACTTTTTGGTTCCTGCATTATAGTGCCAACAATCAATTCGAAACTAACGATTTTAAATTGGCTCACTACTTGACTAGCCTATTGGTCCCAAGCAAATCGATTAACAATCCCCATTCTAGTCGAAACTCTAGTACTACACAATGTTTGTTTTGATTCCCTATGAAAGTTTGACAGATAAAATGAGGGGTTAGTGGATTTTCCTATGTTTCGAGGGGTGAATCGATTAGCTTGGGATGGAAGAGAGTACCAGAGCTGAGCCAAAAATTTGAGCTCGTTTTTTCGGGACTTTCTGGTCTAAGAGTTACCTCTATGATAGTGCCGCGATGAGTGAAAAGAACTTATTTACTTTTGGGTTCTTTTTTTCTTACCGTTGGATTGGAGTTCAACCAACCGTTCGTGAAACTTCTTCAAAGTTCTTTATACAAAAATAAAGATTCATGTCGGCAATTCTTTACTTTAAATTTTCTATGATTTCGATGTACACATTTAAAAATCTTTATTGATCGATACTTACATTTAAGATTATTTCTTCATCGGTCATATGATAGTAATCTATAAAGGTGCCATACTAAATTTCTTTTAATTTCGATTAATTACAAATATTCATCAATAAATATTTAAATACTGATATCATCGTAACTTTGAACTTTGACAAAGAACAACAAAGATTGCCTTGGATGCACATTTATAATCTCCTTGTTATCGATTTGTATCGCAGGTTAAAGAGAGATCGAGACACACCAGGTGACTGATGGCAATGTTTATATTATTTATCGAAATATTCGGCATTTCATCGGATAGAAGCAATCTGCCGGTAAATGAACGAGAAGACCGATGGCCGTGACGTAGCAAAGGTTTACCATTGTAGTTCTTCACGTTTTATATTTAATAACCCGTGATAGCATGCGTGGTGGGATTCTCGGCATTTGGAACCCAGTGAGGAAAATTGATACCTTTTTGACCTCTTTTACAGCTACATGGCTGACTGGTTGATGGTTATGACAAATAAATATTGAATTCATGTATGAAAAGATGTACAGAAATTTCAATACACCACATACTAGAGTGTGTTTGCCTGTCGTTGATAAGCTCATCAACAGCAGCCGTGCACCCGAGAATAAGCAACCAGCAACGAAATCAGTACACCTCAGATGGCGCATGGGATCGAATTCGAAACTAGAAATTATGCAGATAAAAAATCACAAATAAAATCAGCAGTTGTGTATCGATATTTTGATTTTACAACAGAAATCGATATTTTGATCTGGCAACACAATCGATATTTTATCATTGGTAACGATTGGTAGCAATATTTTGAGAATGATCTTTATAAACGATTCACGATTAGACTTTTAGCATCTTTACAATTATTCATGAAATGGTGACGATCGCTATCGATTTTTCTTATGAATGGCATTGGTGATCGATGTATAGAAAATTAAAGAAAATAACGAAATGTTGGTTGGGATCGCGTTCGATCAAACTGACTGCACTAATAAAAAAAATACCATAAACGAAAGATAACCCAAATGTTTGAACCATTCCACAAATAGTTTGGATGGTACCACAAACGAAGTGACAGACGACTAACTGGCGAAGAAATCCATTTAAATAATGTGGTTCACTGTAATAGAATTTTCTTGGAAGCTTGTGCCATCATCAAGATGGGTTAGTTTTTTTGTTTTGATTTGAACAAAGTTGATTTTGTGTACAATGATTCTTTGACAGTGTGCAAAGAGTGCGTATCATTTTGTAATTTTTTTATGCATTTCAGTTTTGAGTAGAGTGAAAGAGATAGAACCAAAACATTCTAGTACATTTGGTGAAAATGCTAGTTCAATCGAGTAGTAGTGTTGCCATGTGGTATAATCCAGTAGTAGTGGTGTTGCCATGTGGTACACTGTTTCACCAAAGTTTTCGAGCCGCTCCGTCTGTCACTTCGTTTGTGATGGTACCCCGAACACATCGTTAAGCAAATTAATCATAACATTTTTATTAGGGTGACTACACGGAAAACAAAACATAGGGTTTTAACATTTTTCTAGATTACTAAGGTTGTGTTCCAATGGTGAAGTTTCACCTAAATTTGATAGATGAAAAAATTTCAAATAAACCTGCTATTCCAGCAGACTTATTTCTGACCGATCAGGAATCAATCTTGGCAACCACCTTCTCAAAAATCGGACGATCAACAACATAAGGATTTTCGAACACTATAATTTATTTTCGAAGTGTAAAGTTTAAGTGAAAATTCACCAAATGGAACACAGCCTTAAAATTGTGTGATTCTCGGTAGGGAACGTGAAAAATCGGTAGTTTTGAACCTTTCGTCTGTGAATCGGTAGGCATTCCAAAAATCGGTAGGACTACCGATAAATCGGTAAGTCTGGCCACCCTGTTCGCAAGTGAAAAAATTCAAGTAGCTAACGGAGCTTCTGGGAGACAAGAACAATTCAAGCTGAACATTACATTAGGTCCTAAGTAACATTGGTCGATTATCTTCGTCGACTATCTTTTTCGCTAATAACTTGAGCACATAAACGTTTCTTGTTGTGTTTTTCGTATTAGATGCTAGATAAGAGCTTCTTTAATCGATCTGTGTGCTGAAAATATCTGGAAATATCTTAACATGGTGTGGGGATATAAAGAGAGATTCGACGAAAACAATCAGTCAATGTTACTTAGGACCTAATGCAATGTTCAGCTTGAATTATTGAACCTGAAAAATGTTTAAACAAGTGCTTGGTATAACTTATAAATACCACAATAATGTACTAAATAAAGCGAAGAAATGATTTTTATCTAAAATTACTATACTATGGTCAGTAATGAATGCAATAATTGTAGTTCAATACAATAATGTTTATTAACTTTGCTTGTTTGGTACCCCGCATAACAGTTAGATGGGTACTTCTGGCGGGGCTCTTATTATAACATTGACTCTGGTTCAATGTAGTACCAAAAAAATTGAAGCAATTCACGATTGTCAAGAGCATCGCACAATTAGGTTTAGCACCGTCGGGGTTAACCTCAATCTGATAACAGTTCAGTGGCACTGTTTACGTGGACTTAGTCGATTTTTTCTTGGGTAGATTTTTTAGATAATGTTTCAGACTGCAGTGAGATGTAAACCACACTTCTACAATGCCCACGAGCAAAATCCTTTCACCGCGTATTTCCTCGACAATTTTCATGTTAAAATTCGAAAATTTGAAAAAAAAATCGAAAAAAAACTACTAATAGGGTTAACACCTCATTTCCGGCCTATTAAGCACTACCCGCACTTAGTCTGTTTAAATCTTGTGTAGTTCAGCACCAAACGGATTGTTATTGTTACTGTTAGCTTCCACATTTATTTATACCTTTCCGTACGTACCGTAAGATTTGATAAAGAGAAACGAATTGTTGAGATATCCCTAATAAACAAATACCATAAACGAACGGTAACCCATATGGTCGAACTATCCCACAAATAGTTTGGATGATATTCCTAACACGTTGTTAAGCGCTTTCTTATTGTTATTTTTATTAGGGATTGTTAAAAGTCTAACACTGCTTCTTGACGCCATACTCGGCCTACGGATTCTAAACTCGGCCTAACGCATTGAAACGCCAATGAATTCACTTCGGCCTATCGGATGAAGATAAAGATTGATTCGGTCGGAGCGCATCATTTGTTTTTGAGAATATTGGATGCAAACATTCATATCACGCGTTCTTATTGACTTCGTTCGGTAGCATTCGTACCAAACGCATAATTTACCTTTTAACGCCGAAATCATGGATTTATTTGATGTTTTCTGCTTGATAGGCCCAAAATGGGCGCTTAGGCCGAAATAGTTCTCTACCCTACCATCGACAAACGTACAAAGTAGTACCAACCGGTGGAAACTAACGATTTTAAATTGGCTCTCTACTTAACTAGCCTATTGGTCGCAAGCAAATCGATTAACGTACCCCATTCTAGTCGAAATTCTTGTTCTACACAATGTTTGTTTTGATTCGCTATGAAAGTTTGGCAGATAAAATTAGGGGTTGGTGGATTTTCCTATGTTTCGAGGGGTGAATCGATTAGCTTGGGACCGAAGCAAGCTGTTTTAGAAGCAAAAATGTTGTAAACATTGCTGAACATCTGCGAACAGATAGAAATACGTCACTGCCAACAGCTGTTTCGTGTAAAAAGATAAACATTGCAATAAAATACGAACACCACTAAACAATTGCACATTTCACTAACACCAATAACCCCTTTGGCCCAGACCTTATATAAACGTAATTGAGTCAGTGGTACTGTTTACAAGCACTGACGTTTACTCTAAAAAAAAAAAATTAATTTTCGAATTTCAACTTGAAAATTGTCGAGGAAATTTCGTGATGAAAGGATGTAGCTCGTGGACATTGCAGAAGTGTAGTTTACATCTCACTGCAGTCTGAAAAATTATCTAGAAAATCTGCCCATGAAAAAATCAACTAAGTCCACGTAAACAGTACCACTGAACTGTCATCAAATTGAGGTTAACCTCGAAGGTGCAAAACCTAATTAAATTAGGATGTTTTGTTCGCTCTTCAGCTACGCATACTCGCAAACATTGACAAAACTTCAGAAATTTAGATTTGGTATGCGTGTAAATTTATTCACCTGCCATAATAATAATTTTTCCAACGTCATCTAGGAAAGATGGTACAACTATTTTTGCAATAATATACAATTAAATTCACAGTAGTAAGTTGATTTTGGTAGTTTGAAAATAGAAAGAAAAATGTTTGAGAATGTAATTTACGATGCAGTATGGGTAACGGTAACAACTTATTCGGGTGATCAGAAGGGAAGGTAGACTGTATATTTATTCAGAGTATGAAGAAGCTACAGCTAATCTTACCTAGAGGTCCAAGCGGTATGGGCAAGGGAGCCATCGAGAGAGACACATCTCGTTCTCTATTTTTGTTTTCTTTCTCCGATTCGGGTGGGCTTTTCCTTGATGGTTTCTCATCGTCTAAGATTTCCGGTAGTGGAGCCTGATAAAATAATTGTATACTGCCTTAGTCACGTTTCAACATTTAAGCGCTGGCCAGACTCAGCAGTTATAACAACAATCAATACGAAACTAACGATTTTAAATTGGTAAGGTTTCGAGGTAACTGTAAGACCAGAAGGTCCCGAAGAAACGTGCTCAAATTTTTGGCTCCGCGCTGGTACCCTCTTTGGTCCCAACATAATCGATGCAGCCCTCGAGACATACGAAAATCCACGAACCCCTCATTATATCTGTCAAACTTTCATAGCGAATCAAAACAAACATAGTGTAGTACTAGAATTTCGACTACACGAAACGAAAATCAATTATTTTATTCATGTGTTTTACTCATACATTTTTGTCAAAAGATCAGCCTTATAAATTCCATAAGACAAACCACATAGGACCTATTAGAATGCGTAAAAGGTATGTGTGACCGCTTATCCATTTCATTTGACACATGAGCTTCATTAACTTTTTGCAAGGCGTCTGCTTATTAGTTGAATTATACATTTTATGAATAATCAGCAATAGAAATTTGCCAAAAGGTATAAGGAGATTTCTATCCGTGTAGAATGGGGTACGTTAATCATTTGATTGGGACCAATAGGCTAGTCAAGTAGTGAGCCAATTTAAAATCGTTAGTTTCCACCGGTTGGTACAACCATAGAGGTAACTATAAGACCACTGGGTCCCGAAGAAAATCATTATTATTTTTGGCTCACTCAGTACCAGAACAACGGTTCCAAGCAGTCCCAAGCTATTTCACTCACCCCTGCATGTTCTGCATGAATCCACACACCCCTGATGTTATCTGTCAAACTTTCATAGCGAATCAAAACAAACATAGTGTAGTAATAGAATTTCAACTAGAATAGGGTACGTTAATCGTTTGCTTGGGACCAATAGGCTAGTCAAGTAGTGAGCCAATTTAAAATCGTTAGTTTCGTATTGATTGTTGATAATACCAACCGGTGGAAACTAACTATTTTAAATTGGCTCACTACTTGGCTAGCCTATTGGTCCCAAGCAAATCGATTAATGTATCCCATTCTAGTCAAAATTCTAGTACTACACTATGTTTGTTTTGATTCGCTATGAAATTTTGACAGATAAAATGAGGGGTTATTGGTTTTTCCTATGTTTTGAGGGGTGAATCGATTAGCTTGGGACCGAAGAGAGTACCAGAGCTGAGCCAAAAAGTTGAGCACGTTATTTCGGGACCTTCTGGTCTTAGAGTTACCTCTATGGTTGTACCAACCGTTGGAAACTAACGATTTTAAATTGGCTCACTACTTCACTAGTCTATTAGTATAGAGGTAACTCTAAGACTAAAAGGGCCCGAAGAAACGTGCTCAACTTTTTGGCTCAGCTCTGTTACTATCTTCGGTCCCAAGCTAATCGATTCACCCTTCGAAACATAGGAAAATCCACTAACACCTCATTTTATCGGTCAAACTTTTATATCGAATCATAATAAACATTGTGTAGTACTAGAATGGGGTACGTTAATCGATTTGCTTGGGACCAATAGGATAGTCAAGTAGTGAGCCAATTTCAAATTGACTCTAAGACTACTAATATAAATTCAATGATTATTTTGATGCGCCCCACACATGAATTTTAGCAATGTGATAAACAAATGATATATATGTGTTGAATACATAGTTCTTATGTGTACACATAAAATTAATGTGTAATCACACGTACTATTCATTTGACTTATAAATTTCATGTGTACTTCTGAGTGGATTCTGTTTATGTGTGGACACATGAAAATCATATGGAATTTTACATGGAAATTCGCCAATAAAAATGTGTCGAATTTTTTGAGTGTAGAAGGTCCCAAAAAAACGTGCTCAACTTTTTTAATCAGCTGTGGTACCAACAATCAATACGAAACTAACGATTTTAATTTGGCTCACCACTTTAGTAGCCTATTGGTCACAAGCAAACGATTAACGTACCCCATTACAGTCGAAATTTTAGTACTACACTATGTTTGTTTTGATTAACTATGAATGTTTGACCCTCATTTTGGTTAGTGGAATTTCCTATGTTTCGAGGGGTGAATCGATTATCATAGAGGTAACTCTAAGACCAGAAGGTCGCGAAGAAACGTGCTCAACTTTTTGTTACAGCTCTGGTACTATCTTCGGTCCTAAGCTAATCGATGCATCCTTCGAAACATAGGAAAAACCGTGAACACCTCATTTTATCTGTCAAACTTTCATAGCGAATCAAAACAAACATAGTGTAGTACTAAAATTTCGACTGAGCCAATTTAAAATCGTTAGTTTCCACCGGTTGGTATTATGGCGGTAAGCTCCAACTCGGATTAACTTTTAATACCATCCCTGTTTGGATGATCTGCAAAATATTTGCTTAGAGTCGTGTTGATCAACTTTGATGTCGACATCAAGGTAAGTGGACATTCTTGGTCGGGATTTAATCCGAGAATCCCGGTATTCATCTTTGATAATACCATAGAGGTAACTCTAAGACTAGAAGGTCCCGAAGAAACGTGCTCAACTTTTTGGCTCAGCTCTAGTACTCTCTTCGGTCCCAAGCTAATCGATTAACCCCTCGAAACATAGGAAAATCCACTAACCCCTCATTTTATCTGTCAAACTTTCATAGCGAATCAAAACAAACATTGTTTAGAACTAGAATTTCGACTAGAATGGTGTACGTTAATCGTTTGCTAGTCAAGTAGTGAGCCAATTTAAAATCGTTAGTTTCGTATTGATTGTTGATAATACCAACCGGTGGAAACTAATTATTTTAAATTGGCTCACTACTTGACTAGCCTATTGGTCCCAAGCAAATCGATTAACGTATCCCATTCTAGTCAAAATTCTAGTACTAAACTATGTTTGTTTTGATTCGCTATGATTTGCTATGAAAGTTTGACAGATACAATGAGGGGCTCGTGGATTTCCCTATGTTTCGAGGGGAGCATCGATTAGCTTGGGACCGAAGAAAGTACCAGCAACCGTTGGAACCTAACAATTTCAAATTGGCTCACTACTTGACTAGCCTATTGGTCCCAAGCAAACCCCCCAAGTAACTCTAAGACCAGAAGGTCCCGAAGCAACATGCTCAACTCTTTGGCTCATCTCTGGTACTATCAAAGAAGAATACTAAGATGAAACTGTCGGATGAAAAACTTTCTATTTTAATGTCCTCTTCCACGGTCCCTCTCATCCAATGAATACCCCCCGTATGCAAGGTAATTTTGTGGTTTTGCTGCCTTCTAGGTAGAGATGGAATTTTGCGCACTTTTGACGTAGACTACGTCTTACGGGAAGGTACTGGGGGTTAATCGAAAATCTAAAATTGCGACCGTCACGAAAAGGTGTAAGGCTTTGAACGCTTTTAACTTTGTCATTTATAGATGAAATTAAAATCCAAATATGTACACTTAGGTCTTTTTTTACCGTGTAAAAAAACTGTGTTAAAAAACCTACGAGATTTTGATTTTTTACATGCTTAAATGTTTTTTAAAAAATCGTGTTTTGATGCCATTTTAATTATAGCATGCTATGGACCACAGCATGCTATAATTAAAATGGCATCAAAATCCGATTGCCGAGACATATTTTAAAAATTTCTGTATTTTCACCAAAAATTGTGATTTTTTTTTAAGTATGCCATTCGATTACATATAGCTTGAAACGGATAATGTGATTGGAATCAAGTCGATAGGTTGTATCGTTGTCAAGAAATCGTTAAAAACGTACCGTGTTAATCGCAAAAAAACCGTGTAAAAAAAAAACCATGTAAAAAAACCGTATAAAAAAAGACTTCAGTGTACACCAATCCATAGGAAATAACTCTCGTAAGCTGTTACAATAAACGCTTTTTCAATTTTTATTAAAAAAACAAAGTGTTTCAAAAATGTACAAATAAAAAGTGATAATTTAATCACTGTTTTCATGAAATAAACGTTCTCCACAAACCCAGTCGTGATAATCGAGTACTATTTGGTTGCACATCGTGCTGCTTGAATCTGAAAAGTTATAAAACAGCGCTACTAATGTGCCTCAACTCATTTCCGCTTCGGATGGCGGGTAAACAGGTAGCAGCAACAGCAGCAGTAGCAGTAGCAGAAGTAGCAGTAGCAATAGCAGCAGTAGGAAGGCGGTTCCTGTCAAGCTCGCAGCGTTCGAGTTTTGCACCTCGAACTTAGCGCGTCGTTCCCGTCGAGATCACTGGCTGGTAGTAGCGGCGTCGCCTCGATGGCTGGGAGGGGGAAACGTGCTGTCAAATCAGCCTACTGATCATTCTTGTATGAAACTGGTTCCAAACGTAAACAAACGCTGTAGGTTTCTTATGGCTTGTTTGCGTTTGGAACCAGTTATGCAAGGTAGGCGAAGATTGTTCGTTTTTGTCAGTTTTGAACAATCTTTACCTACCTCGCGAAACTGGTTCCAAACGTAAACAAGCCATAAGAAACCTTCAGGGTTTGTTTACGTTTGGAACCAGTTTCATACAAGAATGATCAGTAGGCTGAATTGACAGCACGTCCCCCCCAGGGTTTTGCACCATCAGGGTTAACCTCCACTCGACCAACCATTTCGTTAACCAGCGATGCAAATCGATAAAAAGGAGATTATAAATGTGCATCGATGGCAATCTTTGTTGTTCTTTGTCAAAGTTCAAAGTTACGATGATATCAGTATTTAAATATTTATTGATGAATATTTGTAAAGAATACTAAAGTCCATGTGACATATCGAAATTAAAAGAAATTTAGTATGGCACCTTTATAGATTACTATCATATGACCGATGAAGAAATAATCTTAAATGTAAGTATCGATCAATAAAGATGTACATCGAAATCATAGAAAATTTAAAGTAAAGAATTGCCGACATAAATCTTTATTTCTGTATAAAGAACTTTGAAGAAGTTTCACGAACGGTTGGTCGGGCATCTGATGACAGTTCAGTGGTATTGTTTACGTGGACTTAGTTGATTTTTTCTTTGGTAGATTTTCTCGATAATTGTTCAGATTGCAGTGAGATGTAAACCACACTTTTGCAATTTCCACGGGCAACCACCACCACGCATTTCCTCGACAATTTTCAAGTTGAAATTCGAAAATTATAATTTTTTTTTAGAAAAAAAACGTCAGTGCTTGTAAACAGTACCACTAACTGTCAAAAAGGTTCAGCCGATTAACACTGAGTTCATTTGTGACGTCACGCTGCAGAACCTAATTGCCGAATTAGGTTTTGCACCGTCGGGGTTAACCAAAATCTGATGACAGTTCAGTGGTACTGTTTACGTGGACTTAGTCGATTTTTTCGTGGGTAGATTTTCTCGATAATTTTTCAGACTGCAGTGAGATGTAAACCACACTTCTGCAATGTCCACGAGCAACATCCTTTCAACGCGTTGTTCCTCGACAATTTTCAAGTTAAAATTCGGAAATTTTAGAATATTTTTTTTCGAAAAAACGACTAAGTGCTTGTAAACAGTACCACTGAACTGTCAAAAAGGTTCAGCCGATTAACAGAGTTCATTTATGACGTCACGATGCAGTACCTAATTAAATTTAACTCGTTGTTAAGCGTGACCTTTCGAATGTTAATTTAAATGTTCGAAAATGCTGGAAATGGATCAGTTATCAAACAGAATTCAGCCACGGTTACCAAAATTTAACTTCTAGTCGGTCCGAAATAACCACGCTTGTATAGCAGGGTTATTCGATAACTCATCTCTCACTTTTAACCACGAGTTAAATTTAACTCGCCCATTCCGACACAGTCTTGTAAGTAATATAAGGGCCATCCATAAATTACGTTTTTTTTACCAATTAACCCCCCTTCCCCTTCAGAGCGTGTTTTGCAATTCACCCAATACATGGCCGGTCCCAAGGTTTGAAACCCACTCCTCCCTCAACTACAACGTTATTTATGAAAGTTCCCTAATCATTGGGCAACATTGAAAATCAGCAGCACACACCACATAAAACGGGTTGGAAATTTAGGCGAAATTTCGGTATTGATCGTCAATATCTCGCGATCAGAACATTTAAGCTTGAAATCCCTCCATTTAATTCTCAGTACAGCCAACAATCAATTCGAAACTAACGATTTTAAATTGGCTCACTACTTGACTAGCCTATTGGTCCCAAGAAAATCCATTAACGTACCCCAATCTAGTATAAATTCCAGTACTACAGAATGTTTGTTTTGATTCGCTATGAAAGTTTGACAGATAAAATGGGGGGTTCGTGGATTTTCGTATGTTTCGAGGGGTGCATCGATTAGCTTGGGACCGAAGATAGTACCAGAGCTGAGCCAAAAAGTTGAGCTCGTTTCTTCGGGACCTTCTGGTCTTAGAGTTACCTCTATGGTACAGCCACAGACAAACAGACATAACACATTGAATATTTCTCACTGTAAAACATCGTCGCTGAAACATTACCGCCATCTGTTGAGTACACTGTGGTGGGCACTACACTGAACAGATGGCGGTAGTGTGTAAACGTCAAACGCAAGGGTATTGACTATGTGCGCCACAGGTGGCGGTATTACCAACTACGATACTTTTAAATTGTCTGTTAAATGCTTGTTCGACGAACAAATTGCGAGTGTTATGTCTATTTGTCTGTGGTACAGCTTTAATCTATTGAATGAATAAAAAAAATACTAAATATTTTTTTTAAGATTTCGTGCGTTTTATGAACGCACATTCATTATTTTGCATAAGAAAACGGGGTGTTTTTGTGGTAAAAAAAAAGGACTTCCCTACACAGATTACAGACTGCTGTACCAAGCACTGACATTATCAGACGGTACCTCTATTTATGCTTTTAGATTAGCTATGAAAGTCCATCCTACTTAGAAATTTATGACATAGAACGGTTTTTAAAATCCCAGATTTTTTGCTGATGGAGGCGAGGCATAGCAAGCTGTTCGATTGCATAATTATCCAAGTAGGAGGGACTTACAATGCTTATCCCTTAGCAGTACCGTCGAGTTTTTGTCAGTACTAGGTACTGAAATTCGGCAGTGAGCGTTCAAAAGGGCCTACTTGTAATGGTCGATTCTCTTCATCGATTTTCTCTTTACGTTGCTACCAGAGACGTTGAATAGAGACACGCATAGACTAAAGCAAGAAGAACCAAACGAACCGTCAAACGCTGAACCAAACGAACAAACTAAAAAAACATTACTGTTCGCTCAATTCACCAGAAAGGAGTATTGTTCTCTACACAGAAAAAAAGTTGTTGAATATTACATTCAAACTGCTGCAACCAGGTCAATCCATCGGTTGTGTAATATAACGTTGTACGATGTACATCGATTTTGCGAACAAAATTGCACAATCGAATTGATGTAATATTGTATCTGCTTTTTGCTATTATATCATTATTTCATACATCAGCATGAACTACATTGATCGATATTACTTTTTTTTTTGCTGTGTATGATGATAAAAGTGTTTAATTTTTTTCACTAAATATTTGATATCTGTTATTTATTTACTTATTGTTGATTCAATCAAATACAACATTTATAAGTGATACAAATCAATTTCGAATCGGATCGTTTTATTTAGTTTTATGGTAATAAAAATGATGGCGCTGCAAGCAAAACAGTAAAATGTGACAAAAGTTATGTCATGGAGCAACGACTTGCATCTCTCGTCTTCGCTTTATTTTTGAAAAATGTTGCCGCGCTCTAAATTTTTACTCAGTTCCGGTCGAACGTTCAAATTTTCTGAACAACATTGCGGCACTGTATGAAAGTCATTTGAAACCACTCGAAGAAACATGGTTGCCAGTGACATTGCCAAAAGGTCCCTTAAAAACCATGCTGCTGTTTTGACATAAATTTTCTTTGCGCATCTCTTACAACGTCTCTGATTGCTACAGCTAAGCGAAACGATTCAAGCTTAGTAACATTGATAAGATTCTCTTCGTCGACTTTCTCCTTGAACCCACTCGGCCCAGGTATTTTCAGCACACATATCGATAAAAGAAGTTTTTATCTAGCATCTAATACGACACATACAAGAAACGATTATGTGCTCAAGTTATTAACGGAAGAAAAAGTCGACGAAGAGAATCGATCAATGCTACTTAGGACCTAATGCAATGTTCAGCTTGAATATTATCTGAAATTTGTTCATTGTACTGCTGTTACAGGTTGTATTGGTTATCAAAAGCAACAGCAAACGCTCCGAGAAATGTTAATCCAAGCGAGTTATTAACAAAAGAGAAAATCGATTACGGTTACGTCCTTATGTATGCTCACTGTCGACCATAACTGGTGGAAATTTCCATTCTTTCTTTTTCTAATTTGGGTTTACAACTAAAAGTACAGTCAACTTTCTGTAATTCGATTTTGGGAAACATTAACTCATAGAAATTACAAATAATAGAACATCAAAGCTATGGAAAGCCTATGAAGGAATCGTCGTAGATCCATACATAGGGTTTTTATAGATCCATAAATAGGGCCTTTTCAACATGTCGAATATCGAGTTATAGAAAGTTTATTAAGCATATTATAAATTATTACATCTGGTGGACGAACGGCATCAATTGGAGCTAGATATTGAACTAACTTTGTCGACAGTTGATGCCACATTACCGATGCTTCACAGTAGCCACACTCCTAAAAAAATAAAATTAGATGTTTAGGATAATGCTATGTTCATGTCTTGTTCAGACTACAGAGCTATAACATGTCAAACAAATATCGACAAAAAAATTACTTCAAGATAGACTTATAACATATTATAACTCTCAAGTCATGTTACATGGGTGTTCCAAAATTATCGACAAGAAAACTGTCATCAAGATAGACTTGTAACATGTTATAATTCTATAGTGTGAACATAGCATAATGCCTTGTTTAGACTACAACGCTATTGGCAAATCAAAGTTGGTACTCGTAGAGAATAGAAGAACTATGAAAGTGATGATGGTTTCAAAATTTTACACGGTGAGGTACACGAGTTCAATCTTAAAATGCTTTTATTTTGCAAAGGGAGCATTTTATTTAAATCTGGTTAATGCAACGCTAGTAGAAAACTTAAGGACTACTTAATAGACATTTAATATAGAAAAAATAATTTCTTTTCAGATTTTAACGTGTAGACATAGATTTCAGCTTTTCTACAACTAAATATAGCAGCAACCAGATTTAAATAAAATGCTCCATTTGCAAAATAAAAGCATTTTAATATTGCACTCGTATACCTCTCCGTGGAAATTTTTGAAACCATCATCACTCTCATAGTTCTTCTATTCTCCACGAGTGCCGACTTCGAATTGACAATAGCGCTATCTTGATGGAGGTTTATGTGTTGCAATTGAATCGAATGAAGTTTTTTGGCACTTCAGTCGTACTGTTTACATGAACTTAATAGTTTTTTTTTCTAGATATTTTTTTTAACTCGGTACATTACAGTGGATGTGAAGCCACACTAATGCGATTCCAACGAGCAACATTCTTTCACCGGGCATTTTCTCGGGTTTTTTTTTAATTAAAATAATTCACAAGCGTATCACGAAAAAAAAAAATCTACGTGCTCTTAAACAGTACCACTTAAATGTCAGCGAAATCAATCACAGAGAACAGACGTCCAACTTCGGTCAGAAACTTGTGTAAAGATAAGTGCGAACATCGCCGTTACGTGGCGCTAGTTTCTCCTGATTTCCCCAATAAATTTTCCACTTTCAACCGATTTGGCGCTAGTATCGATAAATTTTCTGTTGCCGTCAGGTTGTCAAAGAGGGTTTTAAGTGTGGAAATCGCCGTTAGTGGCGCTTAAGCCGAATAGGAATCTTTACACTAGTTTTTAGAGAAATTTTGTTCGAGCCTAAACGTCTGTTCTCTGTGTTATAAGGCTACCTTGACGACATTTGTCTTATCTATAATTATTATAACATGTTATAAGTCTGTAGTTTGAACCTCGGTTTGAACAAGCGAGGACATTTGTCTTGTATATTATTAGTGTAACATCACGTCACAAACAGACGTAACACTTCATTCTGGATTATCGTTAGTGAATTTAACAATTGATTTGAATATTATCATTTCCGCGAACTATTCACATCGGATCACTTTGACGTTTCTATATATTATATTTACCTTGTATGCAATATTGTTAGCGACTTACCGAGCAAGCTTGTTTTGCGTGAGAAGCTCAAAAGATGGCTTATTTTTTAGGTACAATGTTTTAAGAAAAACTGTTTCAAAGAGTTACGTTTGCTTGTCTGTGGTAACATGTTGTAAAGCTGTTAATTACCTTAGAGGAACAAATATGGTTCCCCAATCCAACTTTTGCAGCCGTGACCATACATTTAAGCAAACGACATACACCATCACAAACAGTTGTATAAATTCCACTGTGTTGTTCAATATCTTGTAATTCCATCTGAAATGAAATAAGAAAAATGCTAAGATGAAACAGTCGTAAGAAAAAAACCTTCTATTATGGCAAGTCTATTGTTCACATGATATCAATATGATCCATTCATGCCTTTTCCATGCATTGCAATGGCGATCCTTCTTCTTCTTCTTTCCTTTATTTAACGTCGGTCTTTGTTCCGCAATCTAGTGCCAATCACCGACGGACATCGATTGCCATAAATTGACGGCAATCGAATGTGCAGAAAGGCAGCTTCCATACCTGCGTAGCACCCATTCGACACACATGGGCCGGGACCAACGGCTTTACTTCCCTTCCGAAGGAAGACATGACCAGAAATTTGTATGCCGCAGAAAAATCCCACTGTCCTCGGCTGAGATCGAACCCAGTCCCATTGGGGTGAGAAATCACCAGCGCTGGCCAATGGTGATCCAAAAAATATTGCTTCCATTTAGCGTTGAAAAAGGTCAACAACAATCCTCCAACCGAGAGGCATTTTGTATAATACATGAAAATTTATCGGACGCGTCATCGAATGTTGTCATCAAATAAAATAATATGCTGAAATGCAAACATTTAAAATATTATACAAATTTTCAACTGGTTTAGCCCTCGTGAAAAAATACATTGATAGCCTTTTTGAGCTACAAAATGGTGAGTTGACAACCTGGAAGGAGCGGGATACCTCCCAAGCAGCACACTTCCATCGAAATAAGTTGCTGTAACTTGATTGTGACTGGAATGGGTTGTACACAAGTAACCACAATTGTTGAGTGACAAGTGTGCTGCTAGGGCTACCTCTGGTCAGCACAAGTTCTGCACGCCTCCCCTAATCATATGCTAACAAAAGACTACCAGCTGAAACTTGCACACAGCCGGGTGGCGTAGCCTGGGTAATGTTACCAGTCCGGCAATATCAAAGTGAAGAAGCGCGACGCGAACACTTTCGGTGACCATAGTACCAACAATCAATACGAAACTAACGATTTTAAATTGGCTCACTACTTGACTTGATTGGCTCACTACCTATTGGTCCCAAGCAAACGATTAACGTACCCCATTCTAGTCGAAATTCTACTACTACACAATGTTTGTTTTGATTCGCCAGAGCTGAGGCAAAAAGTTGAGTACGGACCTCGGGACCTTCTTGTCTTAGAGTTACCTCTATGATAGTACGGTGGTAGAGGAAATGCTTCACCAAATCCACGCGTCTATTCACCACGGAGGTGCGGCTCAAAACAGCGTATGTTCTCCATGTTAGAAGCGACTGATGACTGTCCTAGTGCCAGCGTGGGACATTAAACAGAGCTGTTCACGATGGTCCCCGACGAGACAAAGGGTTGGGGCAGGTCTGTAGTAACCAAACACTACTAAAAAAATCCCTTATTTTCTTATAATATGCACATGGTTCTCATGTTTTTTATATCTATATTAGGGAGATTTTTAGCCTTTGGCTAGGTCATAGCCGTGGCTCTCATGTAAATATTTTCCGACAAAGCATACAAATTATCCATTTTTTAGTTCCTAGTGACCTAAGTGTTCAATTTAGCAGATTTGTAGCAAATTTTTATTCGATTGGCTTGTTTAGAATTAAAATCCATCCGCTATAAACAGAATTATATGTGATCAAAACCTGGCCACTTTTTGTAATGCGGTGAGATTTGTTTTTTTTTTTACAGATTTTTGCGCGATATTGACAAAATTGGTTTTCACAAAGTCATTGAAAACCTTTGTCAAAATTTCATTCATTTTTTCGTCAATGACAAAGATTCACCTGGTTACTTATAGTGAAATTTCGTGCATTCTGTGTCAAATTATTGTTATCCAAGCAGTTCAGGACAAAGATGTGTGTTCACTTTAACGATTCCATGTAAATGTTTTGCTCAAGTAATTTAATTTCATTACAAATTAAGCTAATATCAAATATATCATATGTGGCGAACCAGCCAATGGCTGAAAGCCTTGTAAATAAAGGAAAAAAAAAAAAAAATATATCATATTAACAATATGATCCATTCACGAGTCCATTCATGCCTTTTCCAAATATTGCAATGACGACCCGCAAAATATTGCTTCACGCACCATCTAGCGTTGAAAAGGGTCAGCAACAATCATTCAATTACAATTGAGGGGTGCGAATATAGCACTTATTACAAAAGTAAGAGTCACATTATTTTCATTAATTACATTGTGTATATTACTTTAAAATTTGTCTGACATGTTACTGCTGTTATCAAATAAATTAATATGCTGAAATACATTCATTTGAAATATTAAACAAATTTTCATTTGTTTTACCCCTCGTGACGATAAACAATTACATTGGTAGCCTTTTTGGCTACAGAGGTGCTTTCATCGCTAAAAATTTGGTTCGCCAGCTAAGCGAAAGAGTGGATCATATTGTAAATATAATATATTTGCTAATTTACAAGTCTGCAAATGTTCGTCACTGACAATTGACATGGTTGGCCTTGACAATGACTGTTAGGTCAAGCAGAATTTTGAATATCGCCGTTTATTGTCGAGATTTTGAAGCACTGAATGAGACACTCATCTACCACATCTATTTTTTTCACAAAATGGATATCAGAATAGAAAGCCTGCTTGTCTAAATAAAATAGATATACAGGGTAGCTGAATAAAACGGTCCCCTTGGTTTGAACTGTCAAAAATTTATAAACAAACTCGAGCCCGTATCTGATTATTAACGTAAGTGTAAAGACGTTCCCCTTGGGAAGTAATCAGCGTGATAAAAGTTTTGTGATATTGTGATATTACAGAAATATGGACTGTGAATCGAAGGGTCTCGCAGTTTTCAAGTTGCTGGAGACACAGGAGTCGGTCGGTGAGATAACCAAGCTGCTTGGTGTGAATCGAAAGTTTGTTTGGCGATGCAAAAAAATGATTGGAGGATGGAAGTGGAGCTTCAAGAAGACCTGGGACAGGGAGACCCTGTCTGTTCGGACACGGGCGTTGATAAGGGCGGTGGCCAACAAAATTAGTCAGAATCCGGTAAGGTCTATGAATCAAACGGTCAAGTAATATCAGGTGTCGCGTATGACGATAGAAACCGCGATTAAAAAGGATCTTGCCCTCTATCCTTCTAAACAGCAACAACGTCCACTTCTCTCAGAAGCAGCAAAGAAGAAGCGGCTGGAAAGAAGCAAAATCCTGAATAAGTAGCTCGCGGATAACCCTGACGTGATTTATTCGGATGAGAAGCTATTTGAGGTCGGCCGCAAATTTAACCGTCAAAATGACAGAGTGCTATGAATTATATACCTTACCATAAAATAAAAAAAAATGGACGCAAAAAATACCAATAATAAAAAAAAAGTAAGCAACAAAAATAACACCACTTTACAAAAAAATAAGACAAATTATTTTAAATAATAAAAAAATAATTACACAACAAAATATTATCGAATAAATTATATTAAGTAGAAAATAAAACACTAAAATATTGTTAACATCAATACTTACAAAACGTGACGTGGTGATAGATTTCAACATTCTACAGATTCTGAATTCCAGCATCCCATGATATCCTGAATGGTTACACCATTCTTCTAAAGGGGGAAGTGTAGTAACCAATCATTTCTATACAAATCCCTCATTTTATAATAATGTAGACATGTCTCTCATGTGTGATATTCCGACAAAGCATACAAATTATCCATTTCCTAGTTGCATTCTGTGTCCTAATTTTTATGACACAGTTTACTGAATCCTCACAGTCAGCAGTAAAACCTTTTCCTCTTTCCTTATTTTGAAACTCAGATGTGTCGATGGTGTAGTGGTAAGCGTGATTACCTCTCACCCCAGCAGGCCTGGGTTCAATCCCAGTCGGCACCACCGGGATGTTCTGAGGCATAACATGTCTGATCACGCCTTCCTTCGGAAGGGAAGTAAAGCCGTTGGTCCCCGGTTCATGAGTTGATGGGTCGATAGGTAGGGTCCAGGTGTGGGAGCTGTCTCCCTGGCGTCGGTAGCATTGGTGCTCAGCACGGAAAACAAGATCGACGAAACACAATCCACACATTATCCAAACATCACTCACGCCGCATTCCATAGCAACTCTGTCCTTTCAGGTCTTTACTTAAAATAAATTCATTCTCAGTTAATACTATATTTAGTCTGCCACAGGTCCAACAACTTCTTCTTCTTATTCGCATTTCAAGCTTATTGCTTAGCGCATATTAGCTTGTTGCGTGCTCTCAACTTAGTGTTCTAAATGCACTTCCACAGTTATTAATTGAGAGCTTTAGATGCCAATACCAATGCATGAATTTGTATATTGTGTGGCAAGCACAATGATACTCTATGCCCAGGGAAGTCGAGAAAATTTCCAACCCAAAAGATTCCCTCGACCGGACCGGGAATCGAACCCGCCAACCCAGGTTCAACAAGCCGCCCTGGAAAAAAATATAAAATTGCAAATACCGAGGAAAGAAATACGGATCGGAACAATCGGCGCAAACCTACACTCGGCTTCCTGCACGGATAGAAAATTGTTTGTATTTAAACAAACAATTCCGGTTGAAATTATATTGCATTTTATTGTTTCGATAATACTTATTCAAATAAATTCAAAATAAAATTCTTTTTGTTTTAATAAGACATTCTTCAACTGAAACTATTGTTAAAATAACAATATTCTTTTATTAAGCCAATAATAGTTAATTTTAATTTAGCTTTTTTTTGTGTCCGTTCCCCGGGCCATGAATGCAAAAATAACTACCAACCATTCCCTCGTTTTCACCCGGACAAAAATGTAAACAATAACAAAACTTTTCTCGTTTGATTTAGCTCTTTTCCGCGTTCCACGTAAGTTTTGTTTTTAATTGCGAATTTCGGGAAAAAAGTGCAAGATTTCCAAAGATCTTGAGACTTGAGGTAAATAAGTATGCTGCAGTTGCTAAATGTAAACAGTTTTTCTTTATTTTATTCCTTGATTTTTTCCGTCTATCTTGTTTTCCGTACTACGCCAGGAAGGCAGCTCCTACACCTGGACGCCTGGACCCTACCTAGCGACCCATCAACTCATGAACCGGAGAGATTTTATGCCTCAGAAAGGTTTTTTTTTTTAATACAATTGGAATTCTGTTTGTTACAAAAAGAAAACAAAACATTATTGAATCAATAAACATATAGCATAATAGCATTCTTTTCTCGTTTGATTCAGCTCTTTTCCGCGTTCCACGTAAGTATTGTTTTTAATTGTGAATTTCGGGAAATAAGTGCAAGATTTCCGAAAATCTTGAGACTTGAGGTAAGTAAGTATGCTGCAATTCGAGCTGCAGTTGCTAAATTTAATCAATTTTACTGTTTTTTTCCTTGATTTTTTTCCGTCGATCTTGTTTTTTGTACTGAGTACCAATGCTCCCGACGCCAGGAAGGCAGCTCCCACACCTGGACCCTACATATCGACCCATCAATTCATGAACCGGGGGCAGAAATTCAATTACAATTTCTGCAATTTTGTTTCAAAATGAAAACGAAACATAAAAAAATTGCCATATTATTTTTACATCAATAAACACATTTTTATTTCTACTGCGTGAATTGTCAGATTGAATCAACAAGAAATCTCTTTTAAAAACAAACATATTTTTGTTGTTGACCCAGCTGCCAAATTTGACAGCTTACGTCAAAACCATGAAAGCTCTTGTAAATTCTAAAAGATTTTCTTTTTGATTTAACAATCCATGGGTTTTTAGAAAAAAAATACTGGATTGTTGAAACAATAATGATTTCTTTTTGCAGCCAAAACAAAATGAATTTCTTATTGATTTTACATCAAATATTATTACTTTTAAAATATTTTTTTCTGCGTGCAGCAGGCCTGGGTTCAATCCCAGTCGGCGTCACCGGGATGTTTATTTTTTTATTTTATTGATTTGTCGTCATTCAGTGTAGACTATTTTACAATTGTTGGAAGCCTGAGGCATAACATCAGGACAGGGAAGTAAATCTGTTTTTCCCCGGTTCATGAGTTGATGGGTGGATATGTGTATATAGATAACTTTGTTATCTTATATCACCTTCATTGATAGCTGTAATGGCAGGATTGATGTAGATGAGCTGAAATTTAATTTTGAATTCGGGTTTTAAATAAATATGTGAATATTTTTATCTAAACAAAAAAACAAACGACAAATAAACGTTTTTTTAAAAGAAAAAAAAATTTATCAATATATATGTATATATATATATTGATATATTTTTTACATATTTATATTATTTTTTCTTTTAAAAATACGTTTTTTGTCGTTTGTTTTTTTTAGAAAAAATATTCACATAATTATTTAAACCCCGACTTCAAATTTAAATGTCAGTTCATCTATATCAATCCTGCCATTACAGCTATCTATGAAGGTGATATAAGATAACAAAGTTTTCAGAAAGATAACTCTGGGGCAGCCGAGGAGTTTGTGTTGTATTGTTTCAGTACACGTAGTGCAGTGTAGGCAATTTTCTCCATCCACTCTTCTAATGGTAAACATCAGTCGCCGATTTGAGAATTTTTGATTCATCCACATGTAGAGAGAGCTGCGCTGTGAAGGCAATAAATCACGAGCAGCTATATTATTCCACACACGGGACGAGTTGATTGCTGGATTTGTTGTTTCGACTTTCGGTCTGGATGTACGTTCGACGAAAAAACGATGGATGTGCTCAGCGGAAGGGTGTTGTCGGATTTGTAAGTTTGAAAAATTGTTTAGGATTATTTTCAGGCAGGGAGAGTCTGTAGGGAGGGGATTTAACTTAGGGGCTGTTCATAAACTACGTAGACAGATTTTTAACGATTTTAGACTCCCCCTCCCCCTGCGTAGACAATCTTCCATACATTTTTTTTATTTGTGCGGACCGTCGACATTTGTCAGCCCCCCCATTATCAACGTTGGTGACGATGGCACTGATGTCATCTGCGTATGCAACGATTAGATCTGCTCCACACACTTGTTCTAAACGCCGCAATAGTGGGTGCAGATTGTGTACAAAAAGATGCATCGAAAGAGGGTCCCCTTGGCGGACCGAACGTTCGAATTGGAAGGTCCGTTGATAAGCAAGCAAGATGAAGAAGCTGCTGTTATACGGGAGAGCAAATCTACAAGCGCCGGGTTGAATCATATAGCTCACATCGTATCGAAGAAGATGCGTTAATCCACACGATCGAATGCATGATCGAGATCGAAAGCGATCAGTTTCCCATTTTGCCTGTTCGCTTTCACCTGTGCAATTTTATCTTTCAATGCTAACGTAGCCTGGAAGATATTGCGTCCAGTATTTGAACATTTTTGCGAGCCAGTCAAAACACCATGGGCACGGAGGACATGTTCAAGTCGCTGTTTTAGGACATGCGAGAGAATTTTATAGTCATAATTGACTAGACTAATTGGCCTGTATGAACGTGCGGTGTCCCTCGCACCTCGTTTCTTCACCAACACAATCACTTCATCGACGAACTGACTTGGGAAATTTGACCTGATAACAGGTTCAGTTCACGATATATTACATTGAATGTACGCAGATAAAACTCTTTCGGCAGCCCGTCAGAGCCTGGTGATTTTCTGGATGCGCTTGTGCGGGCTGCAGAAAGTATTTCAGCCGTTGTTACCTCATTCATGCAGACTTCGTTTACGGCATCCTGCTCGGGGATGACTCTCTCGCACTGAAAGGGTTCATCTTTTTCTTCTTCGTTCACATGACCGCGAGCGTATAGATCGGTGAAAAATTGGATCATATGATCCTGTAGCAATGAATCACCCAAGCAACACAATTTGTCATAAACGGGTTTACATAACTTATTTATGACAATATCAGCGGTAAACATTTACGTCTAGTCACTTATATACAACTTATTTATAACGAAAAAAGCGCAAGAGGTGGGATCTATATATAACATATGCTTGACTTGCGCAACTTATTTATGACTATAACGCAACCTACTGTATTGGACATGTTGTAAATTAATTTCATCCTTCCTACGAATGGAATTTGTTTATCATCAATTTACACAACTTATTCTTCTGAGGAATTTTATCGTGCGTATAACGTTCCTAAGCTGATATTCTGTACTGCAAACATTTATGCGGTTGCAAATTTATGGTAAATCTTTACATTCTACTTTTAAAAAACTCATTGGCTCTTAGAAAAAGCTCAATATAATAATAAATAATGTAATAAAAAATCCTGGATAAAATTCCCCAACTTTGCAAAAAACAAAAACAAGTAGAATATCAACTTTCTTTTTTAATTATCTTACTTTTCTCTTTTATAAAACGTACATGTGATGTTGAAAGCACAAATTAAATGTTTTTTCATTCTATACATTGCTTCATTGGTCAGCCATATTGTAGTGCAGTTTGTAGAATGCATTGAGAAATTTCATAATTGTTATCAAAACATGTTTATAACACGAAAAACAAGAACATTACATGTATCGTAAATTGAAGTTATAATGGATCACATCATTCGAGCAGTTTAAAATGACGTTTCCTACCACTCGAACTTTAACGTGGAACAATATTTTAATATTTTTTCTTCTACAACCTCGAGAAAATAACCTTATTTGTAAAATGCTTGAAAAATCTGAAATTGATTGTTTCATTTCCGTAAAATCGCAGGTAGAAGGTGGTCCCAAAACTGCTCGACAATATGATTAATTAGGCATGGCAACTCTCAATTGTTTTTTATAACTGATTGTTTTTGATGAAAACTTGCAAACCTTATATACAACATGTTTTCATATGACATTTTTGGAAACATCAGTACAACTGAAATATAACTTATTAATAACATGTTATAAATAAGTTATATCTCAGATGTATTTATGTTTCTAAATATGACATATGAAAACATGTTGTACATAAGGCTAGCCAGTTTTCACCAAATACAATCAGTTATAAATAAGTTATAAACTGGTAATTGAGACATGCAATATTGAATTATAACTTCAAGATAACAAGTGCTTGTCAGAAAGGTTGAATACTTCACAAACAACAAAACAACGCGTCTAAAACAGGATGTTTTAAAAGCAATTAATTTATAACTTATTTACAACTGGATTTTTTTTTTATTTTTCATGCAAGATGTTGCAAGTGTTACTTGGGCACCGATGATCTCGTCTCTCTCGTTTCGCAGTTGCTCGATGGTGGTTCTTCGGCGCCTCCTTTCACCTAGCTGGTAGGCTCACCAGCAACGACAATGGCTCACCAGCAACGTTGGTTTCGTTCGTCCGCACAAACATTTCGGAGAAGCGTCGTTGATTTGAAAGCATTTCGGCTTTTACCCGGTTGATGGTGGTGAGCATGGCACGGTTGTTTTGTTCGCATGCCTTAGTAGATCGTGGAGCCGTTGATGTTCACGATTGAACTCGTCAAATGCTTCCAACTGAAGAAGGACTTTATTTTAGGCTTTGCGAACGACAGCCACCATTCCATCCACGACGAATAGTTTCGGCGTTGACGAGTTCAATATTGCCACCGTATTTGAAACTCGTCGATATTTCATGTGGTCAGGAGGTGGGGATTGAGAGCCCAGAAACCACGACCATGTGCTCTGTCGGGGAGAGGAAGGCAAATTCCACTGTGACGGCTTTGTGGTCCGATAAGCAGCACACATAGACATCTGTTGATCTCAGCTGTTTTCGGAGACCGGTCCTTACATAGCCGATCGAGCCTGGACGAGGAGTTGTGTGTGATGTAAGTGTATTTCACGGAGCTGCTGCCACACGTAATGCAGATGTAGCTGCTGAACGGTAGCTTGAAGAGCGGGACTCGAGTTGTGCCCCGTCGCATCGCATTGTCGAATCACGCAGTTGAAGTCGCCTCCAACGATGATGTGATCGGTGTGATGACGAAGGTAATACGCGATTACGTAATTACGCCCAAATCTCAAATCACTTCGGAAATAATATGGCCAATTTCTTTTTTATGTTTTGTTTCCTTTTTCACTGATCATCCTTCGGAAGGGAAGTATAGCCGTTGGTCTCCGGTTCATTAGTTGATGGGTTGATATGTAGGGTTCAGGTGCGGGACCTGCCTTCCTGGCGTCGGGAGCATTGGTACTCAGTACGGAAAACAAGATCGACGGGAAAAAAGGAAGGAAAAAAACAGAAAATTGATTATATTTAGCAACTGCAGCTCGAACTGCAGCATACTTACTTACCTCAAGTCTCAAGATTTTCGGAAATTTTGCACTTATTTCCCGAAATTCACAAGTTTTGTTATTGTTTACATTTTTGTCCGAGTGAAAACGAGGGAATGGTAGGTAGTTATTTTTGTATTCATGGCCCGGGTAATGGACACAGCAAATAAATACTAAATTAAAATTAACTATTGTTGGCTTAATAATAGAATATTGTTATTTTTACAATAGTTGCAGTTAAAAAGTGGCTTATTAAAACAAAAATAATCCTATTTTGAATTTATATGATAAGTATTATTGAAACAACAAAATGCAATATAATTTCAACCGGAATTGTTTATTTAAATACAACAAAAGTTTTTTTTTTGATCAATGCAAACAATTTACTGTCCGTGTTAGAGGAAGAGGTGACAATTGGCTTCTTCCTCTTTTATTTCTATCTCAATCTCTATCTTTATCTATCTCTATCTCTATCTTACGCACATGAAATCGGCCAATCAGGAGCTGGTTCACGTTTGACAGAAAAGTGGTTCATTTTCGCCCCCGTATTGTCACGTCTTCTCTTGGCACTACACCAGTGCTACACCGCAAAAACGAAAACGACATTAAAAACATTGTCCAACTGCTGTCAATAGTGATTCTGATGTGATGATGATAACATGTGGTAAGTAATGATGAGGTTTTAATAAAAAATTATCGGATTTACCGGCTGCTAAAAATCATCATATCATGGATTTTTATTAAAAGTATTGGCCAATTGATCTTTCTATTGGCTTTGATTTTTCGCACAGTTGATCATGTAAATTTCTTACTAGAAGCTCATCTCTGCACTTCTTTTGTTGATCACGTGACAAAATTTGAATGGTGAGTATGCATAACAAAAGTGAAATCTGCTAAAATATGAGTAAAACTCATCGATTTGGTGTTCTATTGTTTTACTTTATTGACTTGATCATGACCTTGACACAAATTTTTAACACACAGCTTATTTACACACATACATCATACATCTCTGCACAATAGCTTGCCGACTAACTGTATTCGAAGTTAAAACCTGTTTATAACTTTGCTTGACAGTTGAAACATACGGACGATATACGATGCGCTTTAACATTCTGACTTTGATAGGGTTAATTACCCCATTTCCGGCCTATTAAGCACAACCTGCATTTAGTATTTCTTAATCTAGCGCAGTTTAGCACCAAACAGAATGTTATTATTACTGATGGCTTCCAAATATATTTACCTTTCCGTACGTACCGTAAGATTTGATAAAGAGAAACCAATCGTTGAGATATTGTCAAAAGTCTAACACTACTTCTTGACGTCAAGCTCGGCATACGGATTCTAAACTCGGCCTAACGCATTGAAACACCATTGAAACGCCAATGAAATCACGCGTTCTTATTGACTTCTTTCGGTAGCTTATTAACTAAAGTATCGTACCAAACGCATAATTGGCTTGTTATCTCTGAAATCATGGATTTATTTGAAGTTTTCTACTCGATAGGCCCAAAATGGGCGATTAGACCGAAGTAGCTCTCTACCCTACCAATACAAAACAAACAAATTAAAAGAAAGTTATCCCCTATTCGGAACTAAAATATGAAAATAACCATATTATTTCTAAAATTATAGGCAAACATGCAAATCTACAATACTACTAGCTTAAAACTATGAAACTACAGTGCGCAATCAACTACTAAACAACGTTGCTATTTTTATACGACCGTATTTACAAATATAACATGGATGCAACTAAATATTCATGCTACTCCCGCATTGATTTGCGTTCTTCTTCCCCGGGGTTTTTCTGTTATTTATGGAAGCTGATTTTCTCAATTATGGAAGGACAGGTACATTAAAAAATGACGATTCACTAAAATATCTATCCCTTTCCAAATTAAAACCTTCAACATCTGGATTGCAAATTTGAAATGATGTGATTTAGAACTCTTATTCTTCTTTTCTTTTTTTAGGGATCTATGCTTTTAAATCCGTAGCTGAGATTACACCCAACGATTTTTCGTTTAAGTCCTACACCTCGTCAAACTGGTACCGACTTTCCGGAGGATGACGCATGGTGTGTATTGAGGTCCCAGCTTCGCGTTGAATTAGATTCCAGCAGACGACTGACGAAAACTCCGTTTATACACACGCTGACCCACATCAAACATTGGTGTGTAACGCTTATGTCGGAGATTATATCGTATCTTCGTGTCCTCATGAGCTTTCTGGAGATGATCTCTTACCAACTCACTGATCCTTTTGTTTACACTGTAACAGTTGGGGTACTCCCTGCCCAGCATTAATGAGACCTCCCTCTACACTGCCTCAGGGTCGGCATACACGTGTGACTATCGCGGCCAAGGAAACACTCAAATACTCTTAATACACCCCGATGAACTCTCACACAGGTCTCGTTTATTTCCCTAACTTTCCCACTTTCTTATCGGTTATCTCCTACCTTAGCCTTCACTATTTCTTCCTTCGTCTTCCGTTGTCGATGGGGGCCCCCTTCTCCTCCGTTCCGCTACACCTTCACCTTCACTTTATCCTTTCCTTTGCTTCTGTTCTTCGTCCCTCGGTTTCGACTGTGGGTTGCCCAGTCGATTACCCTCTTAACCCTTCACTCTCCTCTTCTCCTACGGGTGCTCCCACGGTACTGTTTGCCAAGCCGTTCGTGAACGGTAAAACGTGTCCACGACGCTCAAGGCCGATCCATAATGGCGATGAACACGGACTAGTAAACGCGGCTGGTTCGCGCCGTAGATAAATGTTGACGGTAAACTACGGGGTCCTGTGGGCACAATAGGATACCATGATGGCGGTTAATGATGAGGGCAATTCGGGTTTTGGCTTGAAGGGGTTTTTACCTGGATATTTCAGTAGGTTGGCTCCTCCTCCACTACTGATCGAGTTTCGCGCCTCTAGACTAGTGCAGACTAATAACTTTAACTCGAATAACAATCTTTCACTATGATGTATATCACATTCGTTTTGGGTTTGTCTAGCTTGGTTTTCGACTACCACTTTTGACTTTTGCCAGGCAATTAGCTAGCAACGATGACGGGTGATTTCCTTGCGCTCTCGATCGTTGATCCATTTTCCTTCAGCCCAATTTCGCCCCATCATGGCCCCCTTTACAGCACCTCCCGATGGCCTCCCAATCCTGCTGTCAGCGGCATCTGGCTGTGAGTAGCGGAACTTCGTGGAGTAGTTGCGTGCTGTCCAGTGGGTGGTGGCCGGTGTTGGCACTAATATTTGAATCCTTTCCTGGCATTCATAACATTTAAATCGAAACACTAAATTCGCGACAATCTCAACAATCTTAGACAGATAGACACACCACTGGTTACAACACCTCTCCACCTTTCCATTCTCTGCTCTTCGGTTTTCTCTGTGTTCTCCTCCAGTCTAGGCTCAGATCCTTTTGCTGATGATTTCGTGACCAAACACTACACAATATGGGCTGAATTTGGTCGTCGTATGGATCGTATTATTCAGTACGAATTCCATCACCGAAATCTTCGTGTCATAAAGTATTTGATCCTGTTTTACGTATGAACGAACCATTGCGTTGATCGTTCTGTTGAGCCGTTCAGCTGGATTTACCTGGCTCCTATGGCGAGCGTTCGCCCAATGTTGAACATCATATTTCTCAAGCAGATTATGGAAATCTTTCGACAAGAATTGCATTGTCCGTGATGACGATTTGAGGTGTAGAGAATTTCCTAAACCATTGCTCCTCTAATATTTTGCACAGCGAGACCGTCGAGATCGTCTTAACAGAAGCAAGTAAGCAATACTTAGAAAAGAGGTCCATGATCACCAATAAGTGCGCGTTGCCTTGCTTGCTTCTGGGAAGGGACTGGATGTAATCCATGCATATTATTTGAAAGGGTCGTGAAGAAATCCTTTGCTTCCCCATTTCCGGAGCTGTCAACACGGTAGAGTGTTTATTTTCCCAGCATAGCTCGCAGTTGGCGATATATTTTTTAATACCGCCGCTCATGCGAGGCCAGTAAAACTTTCGTTTGATTTTCTCAACACATTTTATGTAACCAATGTGGAGATTTTGGTCGTGTTCCTGTTTCAGGATCTGGGTTCGTTTTGAAGTTGGAACACACCGCTTTTATTCAAACCGGTAGTCCATAAAGTCGGACCTAGCTGCTACAAACTTGTAGAGAACTCCATCCACAATTTTGAAGTCTAAGTACTTCTCAGGATCTTCCTCCACTGTTCCTAATAGTTTCTTGTACCATCCGTCATCGGGGTCATCATCCAGCGTTTCGATAGATCGGTTGTTGAAGATCGATGCTTCAGCGACTGAGCCGTGAGGAAGACCGCCATTTCACTCGCATTATAAAAGTCAAGGCAGAGGAATCCGTCACAAGAGTAAACTTCGTCCCCTCTATATAACCTCTAAACATTTCTATGCAGTGGAGTGCAGGGAGTCCTTCCTTTTCTGCCGCGTGTTAGTGCAACTCCGCTCCCTTGAGCTTTTCGGAGTGGTACGCTATGACCTTCTGCTCCCCCATTATGCACCTGCGTCAAGACCCCTGCGATAGCGTTGTCGCTTGCATCCGTTTGGACCGTAAAGGGAAGCATAAAATTCTGGTTGACCAGCACAGGAGCAGAGATAAGTCTCTCCTTGCACAATGCATTATCAGCTGCTGTGTTCCATTGCATCCTCTTTAGCTTATTTTTCAATAAGTCAGTGAGAGGTGCTGTAATTTCCTTATAATTTGCGATGAACCTGCGGTAGTAATTGATCATACCGAAGAATAGACGAAGTTGTCTAACCGATTTCGGAACCTGATATCCTGAGATTGCCTGTACACGATCTGGATTAGGTCGTAATCCATCTTGAGACAAAATGTACCCAAGATACGGCAATTATTGGCAGCAATATTTAGATTTGTTTACATTTATGTTCAAGTTTGCTTCTCGTAAACGCTTCGCTAGGTCTTGAAGTTTTTGAATATGCTCTTCGAAAGTTTGGCTGACAATTACAATATCGTCTAAATAAACGAATATTGCTGGTTCTAAAGCACCGTGACTCAGCACACGATCCATCAATTTACTCAGAATAGCAGTACTGTTTACCAACCCAAACGGAAGCCGTGTAAATTGAAACAGCCCTCTACCTGGGGTTGAAAAGGCAGTGTACCTTCTAGAGTCCGGGCTCAACGGAATCTGTAGAAAGGCTTACGATAAGTCAATGGACGTCAAATATTTGACCGGCCCCAAATGACTCAAAATTCTGTTCTGGTGGGTAAGCGTAAGGGTAAGCGTTCCTTTTGGTCCTCTCATTCAATTTTCTGGCGTCTATGCATAGTCTTACTTCTTGACTGTCCCTCTTTGCAACAGGTACTACTGGTAAAGCCCAATCTGAGTTAGATTGCTCAACGATCCCATCTCTAATCATCTCGTCCAGCGCTCCGTGAATTTTCTACTGTATCACTGGACTCCATGGATATGGGTTCTTTCTAACACGATCTGCTTCCCTAAATTCCTCCTTCAACTCGATCGTTCACTAATAGAATTCCACACATTTTTATTGGCGAATTTCCATGTAAAATTCCACATGATTTTCATGTAACCACACATAAACAGAATCCACCCAGAAGCACACATGAAATTTAAGAGTCAAATGAATAGTATGTGTGGTTACATATGGCTATTATGTGTACACATTAGACTGATGCAAAATTTTAAATTTTCGCTCCACAGTGTTCAAACGGTTTCAAATCGGGCCCTGATTAGCCTCCAAAATTTTAAACTCATTTGATAAGAAACTGACTTGGCCCAAACCATTTTAAATTTATATGGAAATTACAATGGGAAAACAAAACTTTTTGTTCATTGTCTTCTAGCCTTTTTACTTATTGTACTGTTAACAAATTCTATTGCTATTCTTATTGGAATTTTTATCAGCTACATCTTTGCAGAAAATCGTTTTTCAGCCAAACGTCAAATTAAATAGTTATTAATTGTTTAAGAGATTGTTAATCTTATGGCAAGATTAAGCAACTGTATTGTGGGCAACACTGTATTCTGCAGTGTGACATAGTAGCCATGATTTTTGTCCTCTATTCTACGCGCCATAAACACCATTGTTGCCTGCTGAATAGTTGATTGAGCATAATCATAAGACATCAGTGACTTGAATCATTAATAACTTTTGTTCCGTACATTTGATCGAAAAATGGTCTTCAAATTGTAGCTGCGAAAATTTTCAACAAGCTCAACTATCATTTTCTAAAGTAGAGTGAACTGGTGAATTTTGAGATAGATATGAACCGGAATTATGGTTTCTCCATAGTAATTCCCATATAAACTTTTAATGGTTTGTGCCAAGTCAGTTTCTCACTAAATGAGTTCAAATTTTAAGAGCCTAATCAGGGCCCAATTTGGAACCGTTTGAGCACTGTGGAGCAAAAATTTCAAATTTTGCATCAGTCTAGTACACATATTAAGTATGTGTCCGACACCTAGATACCATTTGTTGATCACATTGCAAAAAATCATGTGTGGGACACATAAAAAAAATCTTTGAAATTTTATCAGTGTATGTAGATATCAGTTATTCGGTTCGTTGCTCCGAAATTTCCAGGTTCTGCGACTGTCCTTTTTCACATTTTCCAGTTGTATCATCTGTTCCTCCGTTAGCTCATCCTCAATCTATACTTTCCTGCTAACGCCATCATCTAAGATCTCAACTGGATCATCTCGAATAGTTGGTCTAATCCCAAATTTTAGCCAACAATCGTAGCCTAGCACACACCTACGGTTTAGTTTCGGAGCGATTAGTACAGGCAAAATTTTCGTAGTGCTTTTGAATGTGATTGGAATGTCTGCACATCCTTGGACTTCTAGCTCGTCCCCAGCTGCTGTCCTCAAATTGACTGAAGTTGGTTGAAGCTTCAAATTAAGTTTTTTCATGATTTTGCTCGCTCCAATCCCTAGAACCGTCCGTGCTGCTCCACTGTCTAGAAGCCCAATCACATCAATCCCCATCAATTCAATCCTTGAAAATGGCCGGGCGTCTCCACTAAGCTTGACGAGCAATGTTGCTATCTCCGCCCGCATTGTGGCACGTCCTTCCACGATTGAGTATCCTTATTCCTGGAGACTGGATGCTGGATCTTCCGGCGATTCGTGTTGAGGACTTCCGCAGACGATTTGACTGCTCCGCCTCATTGAGCAGTCTTCTTGGCGTTTACATTTCTCACAAAAGACGTGGCGTTCTTGTTCGCACTCATGAAAACTGTGTCAATCCTCGTGGCAATTAAAACATATACTACGTTTTATCGGAATGTATGCTTTTACAATCCTTTGTAACGCACTGGTACCGCTCGGACCTGGTTTTGGGTTTTCCTGTCTTCGTTGATGTTTTTGGTTGTTCTGCTGAATTGGCTTCTGTTTTGGTTGAAATTTCTGTTGATTATGTCCACCCTGAATTTTTTTCCTCTCAGGTGGAATTTGTTTACCTCCGGGTTTAAAATTTGGGTTAAAATTTCGTCCTTGGTATCCTCCTGTGTACCCTGATGGAAATCTATTGTTTAACCCATTCTCACCTCGGTATTGATTCTGCTGACTGATTTCCTCTACTTGACCAGTTGGCCTTTCAAATCTACTCTCCTTTCTTGCATAAACCTGCAATTAGTACTATCGAACTATTTTCCAAATTCCATAATTTTAGGAATGGAGGTCACGTTCGCAGCCAACATCGCCGTTCTACAATCTGCTCTGGTATTCCGGAAAAGCACATCGAACTTTCTGGCATCATCCCATTGTCTCGATATACTCCGGAAAATTCGTACCATATCCAGATAATAGTCCTGGAATTTCTCCCTAGGACCTTGCTTTTGCGCCGGTGGTACTCCGTAATTTCAATAAAACAGAGTGCCGACAGGTACATTGCCTTAGGGAGTTGTCCTTAGATTCGGCAGGGATACGGCAAGGGGTACGCATCACGAACAGTACGTTCGTTAATTTTGCGCGCATCCAAACAGAGCCGAACCTTATGGGGTTTGTTAACCGGTACGCAATTTAGTGACCAGTCGGAGTTGCTAGGTTCAATTATACCTACATCAAGCAGCCTTTGCAGCTCTACTGACACTAAGCCTTGTGTTTTGGGGGACATAACATAACTTCCTGGTATAGCGGGTATGAAAAGTTTTTTTTTATCTGCTTGATAGTCTGTAGTTCTGAAGCAGTCAGAACGGATGGTGAAGAGGGCTGTTCGAGACTCGACTCTTATATGGAGTTTTCAACTCTGGCACAGTTTATGATTGTGGGCTGGATGTGGAATGTCTTCCAGAAGTCCATCCCGCAAATGCAACTGAGAGCGAGGTTAGGAACTACCATAGTTTGAACGATCTTGAACATGCCGTTCCACGAAAAAGGTAAGTGAACCTGTCCACAAACTGAGAATACTTCTCCGCTTGCTGTGTGCAGGTTTACGGGGTTCTGTAGGGGGAATAATCGTTTAGGCTAAATGGTATTATACGCAGAATCATTTATCAGGAAGAGATTACTTTTGCTGTCTAGCAGGGCACGAAGATTTATCCCATAAATATTGACAGTAGTACAAGGTCGATTGTCATTGGGAATTGGGTTAGAAAAAGTGTATGAAACCGGGGTAATGGGACAGAGATTATCCGTAGCCAATTCAAAATATACAGGAGAATTTACGCTTAGAAGTTTTGGTTCACTGGGCGGCGATTTTGGCTCGCTGATAATTCGTTTTTATGCAATACGGACAGTTGTCTGACGGATAGCCTCGAAATCCAAAATTCTCACATAAAACACTCGACAAATTTAAAGGATTGTGCAGCCTACATCAGTGTAGAGAAAGGATGGAACTGGGCTAGTAAAGTGAAATAACTTTGGTTCGCTTTAAGAGTTCATTTAAATAGTTTTCATTTAGTGTGTGAACATGGGTATGAGGACAACCCTGTGTCAGTGGGAAAATCAAAACAAAGCCTTTCGTTCAGAGACTTTCTCGGCTTTATTTCTCTCTCACTCTTCCTCGTTTTCGCGTTACCGAGAGACGGGCCTGGACAGCTTTCCGACGGTTCAGTCAAGCAGTTTTGAAAAAGATTTTAAAGTGTGAAGTTGAGTGATCACAAAATGCTGCGCAGGGATTACGGTCCTTTTCCAAATGGTGTAAATCACGACAATGGCACCGTCGAGGGGAGCCGAAGCGCTCCCGGGTAAGTCTGTATAAATCGCAAATTTGTTATTTTTTTTTCGTTTGGCCATTTTTGCCTAGTGAAAATTGTTGAGATGGTAACGAAAGAAAACCATCGTCCGCCATGATAGAAGGGACGTACGAAAAATAAATTATGCGCTCGGCCACGGCGGTATGCTGGCGTCTAATGCAATGACCGGCGTACGAATGTATTGGTGCCAGTGAAAGGAATGACGGTGCATAGTTAGATTTAATATATCCTATGTTTATATTTGTTTTTTTTTTTTTTCAAATTATGGTATGCAAGAAATTGTGGTGAATTTTGATGCGTCAATCAGTGGAAGTCGCATTGAACGCTTGATCTGATAGGGCCAAATGCCCTTCTTTTGGCAAGATGTGTCACTGAGTGGAATTCTCGGTAGACTTTAAGAAAAAAAAAATCCAGACTTGGAAACGGTTGGTGCGTCAATAAGTGGAAGTCTTATTGAACGCGTGATCCGATAGGGTCCAATGCCATAGGTTTGGCAAAATGTGTCTCTGAGTGGAATTCTCAGTAGACTTTAAATACGTCATGATACGTCTCTGAGTGGAATTCTCGGTAGATTAAAAAAAAAAAAAACAGCCTTGGAATAGGTTGGTGCGTCAATAAGTGGAAGTCTTGTTGAATGCATGATCTAATAGGGTAATAATAATGCCCTTATTTTGGTAAAATGTGTCTCTGAGTGGAATTCTCAGTAGACTTTAAGAAAAAAAAGGCCAGCCTTGGAAAGGGTTGGTGCGTCAATAAGTGGAAGTCTTATTGAACGTGTCATGCGATAGGGTTCAATGCTCCCTTTTTGGCATGACACATCTCTGAGTGGAATTCTCGGAAGATATAAAAAAAAAATCCACCCTTGGAATAGGTTGGTGCGTTAATAAGTGGAAGTCTTATCAAACGCGTGATCTGATAGGGTCAACTGCCTTTTTATGGGCAAGATGTGTACCTGAGTGTCGATGTACAAGGCTCAAATAGATGCGGCCTTCGATGATAGTGACGAGAAACACGTACTTTATGCTCTCGATGCAGGTTTGATGAATATCTCTTGGAGCGATATTGAAATAGCTTCAGAAAATGACAATGAACTCTCTTCAGTACGACAAGCGATGATATCTAACAAATGGCCGAGGTTTTTGCGCCAATATGAACCACATAAACTCGACTTTCGCTGCTTGGGATCAACAGTGTCCAAAAACCATAAAATAGTACTTCCAAAAACCTTACGTAAGAGCGCCTTGGAATCAACACACCAGGGACATTTGGGCATAGCTGCAATGAAACGCATTATTCGTGAATACTTTTGGTAGCCTGGTATTAGCAGTGCAGTTGAACAGTTCGTTAAATCGTGCAAGACGTGTTTGATTATTACAAGACGAAACCCTCCGATTCCTCTTTCAAGTCGAACTCTTCCTGATGGACCGTGGGAAATCTTGCAGATAGATTTCCTTACAGTGCGCGGATGTGGCTCCGGTGAATTTATGATTGTGGTTGACACTTACTCGAGATTCTTGGCAGTCGTGGAAGTAAGATCCATAGACGCAAAGTGCACTAATGCAGCTCTGTCAAAGGTTTTTGAAACGTGGGGCCTGCCAATGATCATGCAAAGCGACAATGGGCCGCCATTTCGCAGCACAGAGTTTGTCGAGCATTGGGAACAGAAAGGAGTAAGAATTCGGAAATCCATCCCTCTTAGCGCTCAGTCGAATGGAGCCGTAGAGCGTCAGAATCAAGGAATTCTGAAAGATTTAGCTGGTAGCAAGCAAGATGGAACCAACTGGAGGGCTGCTCTTCATAGGTATGTTCACGTCCACAACACAATTAAGCCCCATTCCAGACTCGGTATCGCACCCTTCGAGCTCCTCGTTGGGTGGAAGTACCGGGGAACATTTCCGGCCCTTTGGGAGTCAAAGTCTGACAATGAACTGGATCGTCACAACGTTAAGGAACATGACATTCTATAGAAATTTGTGAGCAAGGGCTACGCGGCCAACTATAGAGGAGCTAAGCTTTCCGACATCAAGGCCGGTGACAGGGTCGTAGTTGCGGTCGCAAAATCAAACAAAATTGATCCATTGTTTTCGATGGAAAGGTACACTGTTTTGACTCGGGAAGGTGCCAAAGTCGTCGTTCAGAGCAGTCAGGGTGTACAGTATGCTAGAAACGTGCAGGACGTCAAACGAGCAATGGACTTCGAGGTAGCCGATGCAGATACAAACGACAACTCTATTCCAAATCCGGATGCAGACGTGGGTGGTATGAGAGATGAAGAGTTGCACGAGATGTGGAATAGTGCAGGTCCTCTGCGAGATGAGGAGTTTTCTGCTGAAGATATGAGTCAGCAAATGTCTGTGAGGCCTAAACGGAATATAAAACGACCTGAAAGGTATAACGACATGTTTCTCTATAGGATTTTTCAGTAATAATTAACAGGAATAGTTTTGTTTACTATACAACATAGCATAAAACGCAAGAATGGAGGTCAGCACTGTTCACAATTAAATAAAAGTAAAAAAGATCTAAAAGTTTCCCTTTATTGTCGTTTTCCTAGATTCTCCCAATATCAATGGTAAATACATGTGTGGCGAATGCATCCAATTGGTATTTTTGTATATACATTTGAGCCTCCCTTAGGTCTGCGGGTAAATGCGCAGAGCTACAAAGCAAGGCCGTGCTGGTGTCGGCTGGGTTTGAATCTCGGTTCGGTCTAGGAATTTTTCTGGTTGGAAAGTGTGGGATTCGATGGGATTTAGCATACTAACGGTTTATTGACTCCTGGCTCCGTTTAAAGACCATTTAATAATGTAACTAAATTTGGAAGAGAGTAGGCGAGGAGGAGGATGTAGAGAAAGGATGGAACTGGGCTAGTAAAGTGAAATAACTTTGGGTCACTTTAAGAGTTCATTTAAATAGTTTTCATTTAGTGTGTGAACATGGGTATGAGGACAACCCTGTGACAGTGGGAAAATCAAAACAAAGCCTTTCGTTCAGAGACTTTCTCGGCTTTATTTCTCTCTCACTCTTCCTCGTTACCGAGAGACGGGCCTGGACAGCTTTCCGACGGTTCAGTCAAGCAGTTTTGAAAAAGATCTTAAAGTGTGAAGTTGAGTGATCACAAAATGCTGCGCAGGGATTACGGTCCTTTTCCAAATGGTGGAAATCACGACAATCAGGTCATGTGATGTCCAAACTTGCCGCAATTATAACAGTGTTGCCTTGATAAAGGACGATCGAATCGGCTCGCAAGGGGCAGTGGTATGAGTTTGATATCCCTGGTTGTGATGCATGGCCCCCATAAAAAAATTGACGGATGGGGAATTTCACTGTCGACCGGCGAAATCGGTTGTATACAAAAAAGGCCTATTAATAAACCGACAACGTCGGGATTAGTACACTACACAGCAAAAAAAAAATGTATTGCTGATTGCATCTGAAACTGTACTGTCCCAAAAATGCAAAAAGTGTGATAAAAGTGCACGTTTCCGTCAAATCGTTTTGATGTCTTCGGAGCACTTATTGCTTGCATCATAAGAAATAAGTGCACGGAAGACACCAAGACGATTAGACGTAAACTTGCAGTTTTAGCACACTTTTTAATAAGTGAAAACGCGCTAATTGATCATTTTAGATGGTCAAGTTTTGAAACCACCACAGCATGCTTTTGGCGCTACTGTATATGGACGATCAAATGTAAAATACTGTGGTAGCCACAGCATAGTTCTGTCAAAAACTCAGCATTTTCATTGATCCATTTGGTGTGAAACGCGCAATTATATTGATCAATGTAATTCAAGCTGATGTATGAAATAATGATGTATTAGCAAAAAGCAGATACAATATTACACCAATGGATGTAATTTTGTTCGCAAAATCGATGTACATCGTACACGGACAGAAAATTGTTTGCATTGAACTAAAAAAAAACTTTTGTTGTATTTAAACAAACAATTCCGGTTGAAATTATATTGCATTCTGTTGTTTTGATAATACTTATTCATAAAAATTCAAAATAGGATTCTTTTTGTTTTAATAAGCCACTTTTCAACTGCAACTATTGTAAAAATAAAAATTTCTATAATTAAGCCAACAACAGTTAATTTTAATTTAGCATTTATTTGCTGTTTCCATTCCCCGGGCCATGAATGCAAAAATAACTACCAACTATTCCCTCGTTTTCACCCGGACAAAAATGTAAACAATAAAAAAAACTTGTGAATTTCGGGAAATAAGTGCAAATTTTCCGAAAATCTTGAGACTTGAGGTAAGTAAGTATGCTGCAGTTCGAGCTGCAGTTGCTAAATATAATCCATTTTCTGTTTTTTTTCCTTGATTTTCTCCGTCGGTCTTGTTTTCTGTACTGAGTATCAATGCTCCCGACGCCAGGAAGGCAGCTCCCACACCTGAACCCTACATATCGACCCATCAACTAATGAACCGGGGACCAACGGCTATACTTCCCTTCCGAAGGATGATCAGTGAAAAAGAAAACAAAACATAAAAAAAATTGGCCATATTATTTTTGAATCAAGAAACATATTTTTATTTCTACTGCGTGAATTGTCAGACTTCATAAAATAAATATGATTGAATCAACAAGAAATCTCTTTTAAAAACAACATATTTTTGTTGTTGACCCAGCTGCCAAATTTGACAGCTTACGCCAAAACCATGAAAGTTCTTGTAAATTCGAAGCGATTTTCTTTTTGATTTAACAATCCAAGGAACAAAAATACTGGATTGTTGAAACAATAATGATTTCTTTTTGCAGCCAAAACAAAATGAAATTCTTATTGATTTTACGTCAAATATTATTACGTTTAAAATATTTTTTCTGTGTGTACAACGTTATATTACACAACCCTTACACATTGACCTGGTTGCAGCAGTTTGGATGTAATATTCAACAACTTTTTTTTCTGTGTGCAGCAGTTTCGATGTAATATTCAACAACTTTTTTTTTCTGTGTAGTTATTTTTTTTTTACATATTCGCTAATGTATTAAATCGGATACCGCAGGGACCGACAGCCATAGATTTTTTTTTTCCTTTGGTTTGTTTTTTCCGTCGATCTTGTTTTCCGTGCTGAGCACCAATGCTACCGACGTGCCAGGAAGGCAGCTCTCACAACTGGACCCTACCTATCGACTCATCAACTCATGAACCGGGGACCAACGGCTTTACTGCCCATCCGAAGGAAGGCGTGATCAGAGATGTTATGCCTCAGAACATCCCGGCGGCGCCGACTGGTATTGAACCCAGGCCTGCTGGGGTGAGAGGCAATCACGCTTACCACTACACCACCGGCGCCGTTAGCCATAGATTTTATCTATTGTAAAATCTGGCACTTTTATGTTTTTTATCGGTGTTTATTTTATTGTACGTACAGACGAAGTCGGTTTACGTAGTGATTATAAAATAGTGGCAGTTAGACTAAGTGAGTGCAAATTTATTATTAAATGTCATTAGAATCTGGTAAGTATAATAAGTATTAATATTTTTCAAGGAAATCTTACAATGACAAGCAAGTGGAGTACTTGGCTTAATAAGTATGTAGATTTAGTATGTTTTATTTGAAGAAACAATTGGGTTCTTTAATTTTTAAAAATATATCGGTTTTTATACATCATCGGAAAGGGTGTCGTTTTCTGAGCACAACGATATTTTTTTCGATCCAATTTACTTCCATCTCAATTTTTAAATTAAGATTTAGAGCAAAATAATCACTTCACTGTTTGACACAAAACTAACAAACTGACAGCTCGTTCCCATACGAAGTACCATCGAGGGCCGCTAAGATAGTGATTTTTGCTAATCACACTTATTTAAATAGTTCCAGGTCTCAAAAATTGATGAAATTTTGGATTTCGATTCCATTTGTAATGCAGATTACGAGTATGTAATTACCTCAATACCCAATTTAATTACCCGATTAATTAGTGTATTTCATCTGGTTTCATCAATTTCATATGCCGATTTAACAGTTGACTTAATCTTTTCCATAGTACAAATAACGGAATGAACCGATTATCCACTTTATTTCGTTTGGTTTCATCAATTTCGTATGCTGATTTATTTGTCCACTTAATCTGTTTCCATCGTTATTTCCATTTAATAAATTGATCAACCAGTTATTTCGTCTGGTTTCATAGAATCCCTGCTACAACTCTGTCATCCTACTAATCATTCGATTGGGTCGCTTCTGGTTGACTGATTTCCTTGTTTTCGACTACCGATTTCGTGTGTTGACGCGTCGTTAAGCAGTCCCATAAGAGTCGATGCAACAATTTATAAATACGTAGGTTTCATAGTCGGTCGATCTTACCGACGTGAACCGATTTAGTCAAAGGGAAAATCGGGAGGATTTTTTATGGGGGGTGTTGATAGTCTATATCTAATTTTGTTCGCAAAATCGATGTACATCGTACAACGTTATACATACACAACCGATGGATTGACCTGGTTGCAACAGTTTGGATGTAATATTCAACAACTTTTTTTTCTGTGTAGTTGTTGAGGAATACAACTCTAACAAATAGGTTGGTATCAATAAATACAGAATATTTCTGTATATCAGTAATAATTATTATCATTTTCATATTTTTTTAATATTCTTCCTGGAGGAAATGATTCATGGGCATTAGACTGCCAGCGAAAATGATTATTTTTAATTTCGCTAACAAACCATATACAAAATGTTTCATGCATTTTTAAGACATTTGGCATCAAATTTTTTTTTTGATTTCCGAAATTTCATGTACCCCCCCCCCCCTTGGGAGATTTTCGAGAGTGAAAAAAGTCAAACTTTGACGCGTTTGCGCCACCCCTAAATCATGTCCGATTGAGCTCAAATTTTGCATAGGGTCATTTTTCGAGGCAATAAACATTTTGAATATGGTTTGTTAGCGAAATTTGATGGTCAAATTTTTCCCATACATTCATTGGCAGTCTAATGGCATGCATTCGTTTCTATCGAAATGGGTAAGGATTACTCAGTTGACAATCTTACCCAGTTTCCTCCATAAGCACGTTTTCTCAAATTTGAGTAAAAGCATGTTTACTCATTTTTGGGTAACTTCCCTTTTGGCTGGACTGAGTGATTTTGGACTCAAAAATGAGTAGCCTCAAAATAGCGTGTATCACACCGACGATAACCGTTATAGTCAACTGTGGCTGTGGCTGGTGGTAACGCTTGACGGAAGGTGCAATTAGGGTGGGAATAGGGATGTTCAGGAAATGGATATATTCGATTTCAAATTCAATGGTTTTAATTCAATTCTGGAGACGAACCAGCCCTGGGCTGAAAGTCTCCTTAATAAAGATATAAAAAAAAATCAATTCAATTTTTAGCTTAACTAAGCTACTCATTAAAAACTTTAAATTAACATATTTACAAAATATCCCCTTAGGTCTTCGAAAACCTTAATCAATATGGTCAAAACTTTATATATAGGTATGTTTCGATAAAAAGTTGGCTGAACCATTCTCATTATGGTTTTCACAGCAAGATAAACCATTTTCAATGTGGTACGCGGGTATTGGACAGTTTTCCTTTAATTAATTCTACTGTAAAGCATTTTTTTAAATTAAAAATAAAACTAACCTGTTTTAGTAATATATCGAGCATCAAAATGCAGCAAGTGAGATTATGCTCAGCATCCGTTGAAAATTCGGTATGTCTTGAAATTGGTGCCTCATCATCTGAAATGGCGGATGTGTTACATGAGTCATCTTCTACCACTGGTGCTAAAATTATGGATACTAAAGTTAAAGGACAAATTTCCAGCTGAAAACTAATACACTTACAAATAGAACTTCTTCTAGGAGCTTGAAGTTCTCTTTCTCTGGTGATTTTGGAGCCAGCACTTTTACCAACTTTTGAATGAGATTCTGCTTGCATTCCATGTTTCATAATGCGAACTCCATCTCCAAACATGGCAAATAATTGTGACAACGGAATTAAAATTTCTAGCTTTGTTAAGTTTTGTAACCAATGCAATGCTTGTTGTTGAACTTTAGCAGTTGTTTTCTCGAAACGAATCGATACGAAGTTATACATTGCTTTAGCATCAAAACCCAGTGGTGACATTTCCGGATCTAAGATTTTACTTAGCACAACTTTTAACTCTGGTAATTCTTTTTCGGGAACATCGTTTGTAACTGCTTCCATCCAATGTGGCATTACGGTGTCCCATATCTGCTGGGTTATTATCTCATATGGTATTAGGCAAATCAACCGCTGTAATCCTTCCTTAAGATGTGACGTTCGTGAGGCAAGAGTATCCCAGTGCCCCCCAACCCTGGAATATTCTGGAGGATGTGGTAGAAGACAGTCGATAAATTCTTTATAATGACTCTCAGAAACATCCCTCAACCATCCGCAAACATGTTCAAGCTTAAGCTTCTCCAAAGTACTCTCAGCTTGACCATCATATGAATATGCAGTTATGTGGAACCAATGAAACAACATGGACAATAAACGTCCAAGAATTTCAATCGGAGTATCAGTCGTAGGTTTGCACCTGCCAACTAACAACCATATTCCATAACGACCAAGAAGCTGACGGTCCTCCAAGGTTAGAGTATCTTGAGTTCCATTTGTAGCATTGTTTTTAGAGTCACTAGAAAAATCCCTCCCGAAATCCAAATTTAATGGTTTTGCTTCTCTAAGAAGACTTATTACAGCTTCTACCATGTAGGTTTGCATTTCAGCGTCCATCATCATCATCGGTGGTAAGCTGCGATGAACGATGTGATCAATACCGCGTCTACTGTTGTGTCGGTTTCCATGACACTGTGCGCAGTATCTTATCGGGTGATTGCCGTTATAACTAGCACATTCGCTAGAAAAACAGATTGAGATAGCTGATTTATCGCTTGACCTACAATTCTATGGAGTAAATAAAAATAAAATTAGTCAGCTTGATTTTAATGTTGATTACATTCGTGCGCTTACCTTGTTCTCACATATCATTGATACTTGTTGCATGGGATGTAAAATGTCTCCAAATGAAAGATCCGGATGATCTCGGTGTATTTCATTAGCACATTCTATACACAGGTATAGTGGAGGAGGCGAGTCTACTGCATACAATATACTTATGCAATGATTGTAGCAAACCTTAACGGCTTCTGCATTTCCAGCATTTGGGCATGATTCTCGTTGACAAACAAATGGTACTAAATTATTTGTAAATTTGCATAGCAGTCCTTTTCGATCAAAAAGATTCGGATCAAAGGCGGGCCAATAGTAAAAGAGCAGTTTTGCTGCAGATGCACGACTAGCTGACGTACCATAAGCGACTACACAAAGCAGATCCTTTACAACGTTATGCTTAAGTCTCATCAAACTTTCTAGTAGTTGACAGTGATGCGCAGGATTATTAGAGTATTGAAATACCAGCATTATAACTGCAGACACTGACTGGCATGCATGACATTCTTGGTCATCATCACTTTGGCGAGCTGAAATATGGTTATATAAAATTAAACTATTTTTTTATTATCTTGTTAATAAAAAACTTACTGATGGTAAATGGTAATATGTAGTAACATAGATAGTTGATAATATCTTGATGCAACGAATATGGAAGTACAGATATACTAGAGGCTGCTAGATAAGGTAGATTATCAATCAAATCTTTATCTAAGAATGGAAGAATGCATCCGAGGCATTGTAGTAATGCTTTTCCGAATAAATTAAGTCCATTTTGAATACTTGACGCAACATCCAATAGCATAGTAAGTGCATTATACAGATTTTGATACTCTAGATTTGGATAGCTGGACATCCTTGCTTGGTCAAGCGATGGATCTTTGATCATTTCAAGAGGAGAGCATGGTACATCCTTCAGAACAGCTGTTGAAATGAAGATAAATAGATAAAATTGAACAGTATGCAACTATTATTTGAGTGTAACATCAGAACGTGCTACTGTTAGGATTCATTCTTGGGGGAGTATTGTTAAAGTACGATTGTGTAAGTTGGTTGTTTTTGTAGTTGTTCAGGGAAATGTAGCTATGGAAGGTATTTTCCTGATGGAAACATTACTTTGCAATCTCAGAGAGATAGAGTCGTCCCCTTCGTAATTGTGTTATATTTAACCAAGTTTTTCCCTCCCACGTGTGTAATTATTTTGCAAAATGTAATGAATATGTTGCTTGATATAAATATTTTATTTTAAAACTGTGTTTGTAAAATCATTACAACAGTGTTAGTGTTTAGCGAAAATTCATCGTACTTGGCTTCGTTGAACCACAGACAAACAGACGTAACTCTTCATTGTGTATCTTCGTTCACGCATTTAACGGTTGATTTTAATATTATCAGTTCCACGAACTACTCGCCGCAGCGCTGGAATCGGATCACTTTGACGTTTCTATACATTCTATAGAAGTTTTATGCAATATTGTTTGCGAGTTAGCGAGCAAGCTTGTTTTCCGCGAGAAGCCCGAGAGATGTCGTTACTGAGGTCCTATGTTTTGAGATACTATGCTTTCAAGAAAACCTTTTTCAAGAGTTACGTCTGTTTGTCTGTGGTTGTACAGTACTCTCCATTTCTCGATGATCTTTATTTCGAAATTCCTTCCTATCTGAATCGTTTCAGCAACCCTGATCCTGATTCATCAACACTTTTTGAGCACGAAGTGTTTAGAATCGTATTAATAATCTTATAAATTGCTCTTTTGATTGTCGATTTCTCCATATTTAGGTGGTGGAAATTTGAATCTATCACTAAGATGTGCTCGTTTCCTCGCTGCTGGCGTGCAATAGGACCAGTACTAAGTAACCAACGGATTTCTACACTACATGGCATATAAGATCGACTCAAATTAAAGTTTAAATTACTCTAATTGGGAATCGCACCGAAAAATCACATGAACCTTATATTGCGCATTTCACACCAAATTGGACTAATAAGCACGTGTGATAAAATTGCAAGTTTACGTCTAATCGTCTTGGTGTCTTCCGTGGACTTATTCCTTATTATGCAAGCAATAAGTGCTCCCAGGACATCAAAACGATTTGACGGAAATGTGCACTTCTATCAAACTTTTTGCATTTTTGGGACAGTCCAGTTTCAGATGCAATCATCAATATGTCAAATGAAATTTAAGTGATTTATCATATAGAACTCATGTGAACGCATGAATGTAATGTGAAATTCAGATAAATATAATTGGTTTTGTTAATGGAAAAATGTAATGTGCACTCCCAATGGAAACTACATGAAAACTTTTGCCGTCTAATAATTTCATATGTTCACTGAAAAAAGTTTTCGCTTAGTTTCTATTAGGAACGCACATATTATTTTTCCAATATCAAAAATAATGATTTTAATCTGAATATCACATAACATAAGAAATTCTATGTGTGTAATTATATAGATTTCATTGGACACATAAACGTTCATGTGATTTAGTAGCTTACTTTCCAATTATAGGATCATATGAAAGTGATGTGAAATTCACATGGATATTTTCCACTGGTTATATGATTTATTTTATGGGTGTACATCGAGATGATGCTCTTATTAGAAAACAAATTCCTGTAATTATAAAATTCGTAAAGTTTTACTCAGTCTATGAGTTAACTACGTTGTCAAGAATATGAGCAGTGTTGGCAAAATCATCAACCAAATAATGTTTTTCCGCTCTCATACGCTTTCAATATTACACGTGATATTGGAGCAAAATATCATGGTTGATATTGATTCAACACAGTGTTCACTCGGCTGTCGACAAAAGCAGGCCACTCTCGATGTGTGCTACGCGATCGTCTGTTTTCTCGGCAGCAACCATTGTGTGGTCCTCCTCATTGTTCTTCATCAGCAGTTCTTTCGGTCGATGCGTCGTCGACTTTGGAAATCAACCGTTTCGTGATGAGTGTGTGAGTGCTGACCACGTTTTGCGTCCATTGCTGCAATGGACGCGCTCTGACCCTCGTTGGCGTACAACAATTTGCCATACAATGAAACTACTAGAAGCGGCTCCAGTTCTGATCGAGGAGGCTTTTTGGAAAGCGGAAGATAAAGTGTTTATTGTGTTGTACCTTTTGACTATAGTTTTAAGATGTATTGTATAGTGACCAAGAATCCTCGGCTCTGTAAAGTTAATTCGGTTGAGCCTTATCAAATAAATTAATAAACAAAAAAAAAATTGATTCAACAAATTCCTTTGATGTTGCGAGACTATTCACAACGTCCAAAATTCAAGTTGAGAGCTGACTCGACACAAAAATGATTCCATTTCACATCGTTTTCTTAGAAAAAGAAAGTCAAGGGGCAAGACAGCTACTAATCATGAGCAATTTCAGAGTTGCTTTTGAGGCACCTCGAGTAACTCACATTGCTCAGTGAGCAAGATCGCTGGCATTTGCTTTCTCACTTTTCGCATCACAGCAATATTTGAAGGTGCACCTTCATGCGAAGCCGAAAAGCTGCTGTCAAACAAAACAACAATAAAAGCGGAACTTGGAGACATTTAAATCATATCAGTTTAATAACCTTCGTTCGACCGTTACCAACCGTGAACGTGAAAGGAACCTGTTGCAACCTTACACTTACGACGGTCGAATGGTTCTCTGGTTGATGTGGTAGAAAAACTCAATCTGCCTGACCAAATACTCAAAATCGATACTCGTCGAAGCAATTCCGTCCCATCGCTTGACAAACTGCCGTTGGATGGAACTGTGAACCGAGCTCTGAATTATCACGGCGCCATTCTGCTTACGGGGGACATCCATCCCCGCTTTCGGTGCTTTTTCTGGGCCTTCCGGATGGTCGTGATTCGCCCCCGTTCTTGCTATACACCACCGAGATTTTTCTGCGGCCGTTGACCGAAGTCTCCAGGAAAAAGTCGAGCAAGAGAATCTGTCAGCTTGATTTTTGCTTCGTCTTCCTGACGGGTTTTCACTTCGGTTTCGTACAGTAGATCGTTAATGGGGTTTGAAGTTCAAACGAGGATCGCACTCACCGGAAACAGCAGCTACTTCATCGTCATCTTCCTCTTCGGCTTCGGCAGTAGCACCGGCTGCACTGATGCTCTGGCTGAACATTCCACGGGGTAATGGCTTGTAGCGTTGCCTTCGGCACTGGAATTGGGTGTTAATCGGTTGTTGCCCCACCGGGGAGATGATTTCTAAACCAGAAACTGTGGCGGCGGGTGCAGTTGGAGGGGCCATGGTTGAAATATTACTCACTACGCTATGTTTGCCATGTTGCCAACGGGAATGTTAGTCGAAAGGGGATCAGAGTTAGTTATTACCACATTGACTGGTGATGCCTTTTCCAATGGGACTGCTGTAACGACCGGAGAAATCGAAGATGATGGGATCGCTTCATTATAGGTGAAATTTCAGATGTTTAGAAGAATATTGGAGAGCTTTTTTGATCGGAGATGATCCTTTCGGAGTGACGACTGGGACTGGTTGCTGAGAAGGAAGCTTATAGTTATTGGTAGTAAGCAGGCACTAGCAAAGGTTCTTCCATAATATTCCAGTTATCCGAAAGGCTCAGAATACACTTGGGATTACTTTATTTACAAACAAAACTGACGTCTAATATGAGACGCATATGCTTAAAAAGAGGAATCGGAGTAGGCAGAGAAAATATTGAGGTACATTGAGTTACTCGCTGCAAAAAAAGCAACTCAGAATAAACCTGTCTCACCCCTTGGAGAAAGTATAGTTTGCTATCTCTTTTTAATCTTCGCCGATGGCAAACACGAAGGGACTGCTGGCAGTCGTTATGAAAGTGTCGGTTGCGATGTAAAGCAAAAATCATGACACTCAATCTCAACATAGTTTGGAGAGATTTGCAGCTGGTCAGTTGATATATATATATATATATATTGCAAAATCAACCGCAGTTGTTTGCTTGTTGATTTTTGTCTACGAAAATCAACCGTGATCTTGGGCATTGGCATTGGTGAGATTGGATCTTATGATATTTTTCCAACACTGAATATGAGTGAATTAATCTCAACGTGGAGTTTTCTCATCTATTTCATGGCAACAAACCCCCCCCCCCCCCCCCCCCCGTCAAACGCAAAACTTCTGCTAGTTTTATGCAGCCGAATTACAGACATTTTTGAAATTCACAGACATATTTCGCAGACTTCTGAAAAAAGAATGTGGCATCTCTGATTCCATCAGATAGTCTATTCCTAGGCGGACACCCTGGCTGCACAAGAATATCACCAACCACTCTGTACAAGGAAGTACAGCCAGGAACAGTTAACTGCATTTCCATGGTACACGCAGAAAAAAATATTTTAAATGTAATAATATTTGACGTGAAAAAAAATTTTCCGCTATTAAGTTTTTTTTTTTTCGATGAAAACATTTTGCGTATACGTATACGTGACGTAGTGTGCGTACGACAAACGCAATCTCTATTGTTTCAACAATCCAGTATTTTTGTTACTCAAAACCCATGGATTTTTAAATCAAAAAGAAAATCTTCTAGGATTTACTAGAGCTTTCATGGTTTTGACGTAAGCTATCAAATTTGGCAGCTGAGTCAACAACAAAAATATGTTTGTTTTTAAAAGAAATTTCTTGTTGATTCAATCATATTTATTTTATGAACTCTGAAAATTCACGCAGTAGAATTAAAAATATGTTTCATATTATTTGGCCAATTTTTTTTATGTTTTGTTTTTTTTTTTTTCACTGATCACGGGAAGTAAATCCGTTGGTCCCCGGTTCATTAGTTGATGGGTCGATACGTAGGGTCCAGGCGAGGGTCCAGGTGTGGGAGCTGCCTTCCTGGCGTCGGAAGCATTGGTACTCAGTATGGTCTCATTGACTTCGTTCCGTAGCTTATTAACTAAAGTATCGTACCAAACGCATAATTGACTTGTAACTCTGAAATCATGGATTTGTTTGATGTTTTCTGCTCGATAGGCCCAAAATGGGCGATTAGGCTGAAGTAGTTCCATAGAGGTAACTCTAAGACTAGAAGGTCCGGAAATAACGTGCTCAATTTTTTGTCTCAGCTCTGGTACTCTCTTCGGTCCCAAGCTAATCGATTCACCCCTCGAAACATAGGAAAAACCAATAACCTCTCATTTTATCTGTCAAACTTTCATAGCGAATCAAAACAAACATTGCGTAGTACTAGAATTTCGACTAGAATAGGGTACGTTAATCGTTTGCTTGGGACCAATAGGCTAGTCAAGTAGTGAGCCAATTTAAAATCGTTAGTTTCGTATTGATTGTTGGTACTTCTCTACCCTATCATCACAGATTTTTTGCACAAAACTAAGATGAAAAGATTTTTTTGGACAAAAACACTGATTTCCTTTTGGCAACCCTGCACTTGATCGGGCGTGATGGCGGTGTTGTGCGAGAGTCAACTAGTTGCAACTAGAAATACTCAGAGGGAGAGATAGGCGGAGAAAACAAAATACAATTCGGCAGCAGGGATAGGCCTTTTTAATGCACCACCAACGTAGAGTGCGCCACGCGAGTTCGAGAAGAAACGTCAACCAAACCGTTTGCTTACATCAGAATAACTATTTTTCGCAACGCAAATTAAAGCATTTTTAATTCAATATCTTGCCAATTTCCATCGGTAATTGTCTTATTGTACGATTTTCCACAGATCTGAACTGATTTGTAACTATTCACACATAAGAAATCCGGAAGATCATAACCACTAAGGCCTAGACTAAGGCACTTTTCTAATTTTCCATTTTTCTCAACAAAAATATTCCTGAACACCAGCAGGATCTTTGCAAAAACGTTACAGAATTAAATTTTTCAACTGTAAATCAAGTTTTGGAGCATCTCTGATAAATCAATTTATCAGGAAAAGTAAAAAAGTGTTCCGTTTCCTGTCTCACGTTAGAAATTTCTGCTCACAGCACTCTTTTTGACGTTTTCCTATTCATCACCAGAGGTTGAATCGATCGTTTAGTTTCTATTAAAAAGGCGTATTGGCACCTACATTATCTTACAACCCTTGCTAGAAGCCAGCATTTCACATGACTTTTATTTATGATTCGATTTACGTGCAAAATAATAATTGATTGCATCGTAATATTTTGCACATTTCTTGGTGCCATTAATTAACCAACTAAGGGCCGATTTCTTCACCTCCGCTTAAGCCTTAAACCAGGTTTAACTATATGGGTAAGCCTGGCTTAAGATTTAAGCGGGGGTGAAGAAAACGGCCCAAAGATCAATTAATCAATAGAGTTAGAATATTGTTTTTAATTCCAAAAACTAGCTGAATTTAAGAAGCACACGAAACATAAAGGTGATTAAATTTCTGTTCGATTACAATACTCTTAAATTTAATCGAATAAGAATGAGAAATCCTCGGACAATATCTAATGGAAATGTTCGATTGGCTCAGATTTTGGCAGTTTATTTGGTTCTAAACATTCTCTCAGCCAATCTCTCCCTCTGAGTATTTCTAGTTGTAACCTGATCCATACAAGGTGTGAAATTGAAAGGCTGAATGTATTGGTGCACTTCGTTTTTCACTCGACTTTCATTCCGCTGGCGCACGATTTGTTTCGTTCGTTTGCTCAATCACCCTTGTAGTGACGTCATAACGTTTGTTTCAATCAGCGTTTGTATCAAGGGGTAGGTCACTCCGCACACCAATCTTGGGTCATCTTTTGACGTAGGACTACGTCTTTAATTTCTATAGCACATTAAGGCTGTGAACCATTTACCGAGTTAAATTTAACTCGTGGTTAAAAGTGACATTTCGAAAGTTATTCTTGATGTTCGAAATCCCTGTGCTGTCGATCGACCGGTTTTCGAGAAGAACTCAGCCACGGTTGTCAACATTTAACTTCTTGTCTGTCAGAAATAACCCCGCTCGGATAGCAGGGTTAATCGATAACTTTCATTTGTCAAATTTTAACCAAAAGTTAAAATAATCCACCAAATGGTTCAGAGCCTAAAAAATCGAAATTCAGACATGTAACGAAAAATCCCAAAGAGCGCAAATCGAACAAACGACACATTTTGCATGCTCATATGAGCGAACTCAATGCTCGGTTGACCGCTCACCTTTCCACCAATGAAAGGAAGAGACGAGAAAAGCAGCGATAATAAAAATGCTTGCCAAATCGTTTTCTCGTCATTTGCTTTTGAGCAACGGACGGATACGCGTCGGACACGACGTATGAGTGGAACAGCACGTATCGCACCAACGCGAAGACGACGAAAGCACTCATATCGACCGGAGGAAAGGTTTCCCGCAATAGGAAGCATGACTAGGCCACCGTCATCCGGTCGGCATCGACTTGCACTGGTGTGGCCATCGTTTGAAAAACAACCGGCCCTTTTCAGGACCACCAATTCAAAAATGGAGTTAGTTAAGAACTATAGTAAATGAATAACATATTTGTTCCGTCCACTAGAGGTCCTACGTCAAGCTTCCGTTCGTGCCCCTAGGCACAGACCCATTTACTTTTTTTGTGTGTGCCGATTGTGCCGGTCATAGAGCAAGCTGCGATTGTTTGTAAAATTCCAAACTCGGCAACCCGGTATTTATGACACCTTGAATGGTTTGGTTTGAAATTGCGGCATTTCGGATTTAAATCATAAGTGAACCGAAGAGTGAACTGCTAGTCTGAGTTCCTCTGGTATATTTAAATAGAGGATGTTCCTGAATATACCGCCAAACAGCACGTAATCTTGTGAACAACTTCAGTGACAGTTTTCCAGCAGTGCTCCCATTTTATAAACAACAACCCAATGCCTATGAAATTGTGCCAAAGGTGTGCCGATGGATGTACCCAAGCTGTGCCAAATCTAATTTCGGCACAATGTGCTGAGTGACTTACCCCTTGGTTTGTATAGAATATTTAATATGGATTATAGAATTTCGGAATATCAAAATTTATGAATGCTCTTCCACTGTACGTTGAGATAATTTATTAATTATCACACTGTGTACACAGACAGAAAATGTTTGCATTGAACCAAAAAAAACTTTAGTTGTATTTAAACCTCGATTTAAACAAACAATTCCGGTTGAAATTATATTGCATTTTGTTGTTTCAATAATCCTTATTCAAATAAATTCAAAATAGGATTCTTTTTGTTTTAATAAGCCACTTTTCAACTGCAACTATTGTAAAAATAACAATATTCTGTTATTAAGCCAGCAACGAGGCCAGCAATAGTTAATTTTAATTTAGTATTTATTTGCTATTTCCATTCTACCATATTTCAAAAAATAACTACCAACCATTTCCTCGTTTTCACCCGGACAAAAATGTAAACAATAACAAAACTTGTGAATTTCGGGAAATAAATGCAAAATTTCCGAAAATCTTGAGACTCGAATAAGTAAGTATGCTGCAGTTCGAGCTGCAGTTGCTAAATATAATCAATTTTCTGTTTTTTCCTTGATTTTTTTCCGTCGATCTTGTTTTCCGTACTGAGTACCAATGCTCCCGACGCCAGGAAGGCAGCTCCCATACCTGGATCCTACATATCGACCATCAACTCATGAACCGGGGACCAACGGCTTTAATTCCCTTCCGAAGAATGGTCAGTGATAAAGAAAACAAAACATAAAAAACCCGAATTTATCCACCTATGGTGTGATCAGACCCTTCTTACTTATTCAAGTTTATTTATTTTATTGTCATTATCAGTGACCAAGCCCATCACCCCTGTGTCATCCAGTGCCACTACGCCACTGCCTGGGGGTACCCGGAATATATCCAGGTGTAGTCTATTTGGTGAGGCTACCAATCACCTTATCATCGTATTTTAATGTGATTTAATGGGTTTTAATTCAATTCATATTCAAGCAACTTCCCCGGGGTACCCGGAACATGTCCAAGTGTGTCCAATGTGGTCTGGAACACTTAACACGACTTGCATTGATCTTATTTTTGAATTCTGTAGTAATTTGATGTGTCGCATGATGGTTTTGATACGTTTTCCGTTAAATCCAGCGTGAAGGCCCATATTCACCGGATCTTATTCCGGCCATATCTCCGGAACCGGTTCACCGATTACAAAACCGTTCAATAGCGTTCAATGGGACCCCAAGGCCTATAATTTGGTTCCAAATCGGTTGAGCGGTTGCTGAGAAACGTGAGCGCATTCATTTCGTTACATACACACACACACATACACACATACACATGTACACACACATACACAGACATGTTCCGATCTCATCGAGCTGAGTCGAATGGTATATGACACTCGGCCCCCCGGGCCTCGGATCGATGGTCGGTTTTTCAAGTGATATCTATACCCTTCTTTGTAAGAAGGGTAAAAAACGTGGCCATATTATTTCCGGAGTGATTTGAGATTTGGGCGTAATTACATTTGTAAACAAACACGTCAATCACCGATTTCTCGCAAATAAAAGCTCAATCTCGAAAAGTAATAACACTATGAGGTAGAGGAATGATTCCTCTATCATATGGTTTACCAAAATGTCGAGAGCACAGCGAGCAGCAGCAGAAAATTTGCACCACCAGCGGACGATTCCAGACGACGCACGGGCAGGTAAATAGTTTTGTCACTATTTCTTCTCTTTCGGGAATTTTAAATGGCAGAAAAGTAGGATGGCAAATGAGGCAACTTGACTCAAGCACTCGCTATTTACTTTACGCAAAATAAACTTTATTTTAACTTAATTAACTACTTTCATTTCACTACATTACAATATATTGCTACGATTTTAATTCACTTTCACTTTCACTGGTTTGTTTTTATTCTCCTTCTTACTGATGATTGATGTGGATGACGTCGTTGCCAAAAAAGAGGATGGCTCCTGTCACTCTTCGGCTTTTATAACAGGGCGCGGCGAAAGATGATACAACGCCATGCTACCAACAAAATTTCCCTTTTGGGCGTTTATCGTCGTCGAGCAACGGGGGGTTTTACAATGCGGTCGATGAGTAACAGGTGGCGCGTCGATGCACTCTCGTTGTCACAAACATACTGGCCCCTTCAGGAACTTCGTTTCTGACACTGCAACGTCGATCAGCTGCTACCGGTCTCTTTTTCACTGCGTTGTCTCTGTTATTCAAGCTGTCACTGCATGATCGATGAAACCCGGATGGACGATGGTCTGCAAAACATAAGACCCGGTAGCGGGGTTTGGTTTAATTAATTAGATTGGACAGGTGCTTACCTTGTCCTTTCTAATGAAAGGCCTTGTATTTTATCGTTTTAGGTGATCCAGCTGGACTCTAGCGATGAAAAGTGCAATTCGGTTGAGAATGTAATTTGTCGAGCGCGATGTTGTTTTTGGTGTACGGTTTTTACAGCTGGATTTCGGTGTTGCTTCTGTGCTGGTATTTACATCTGAGATGCTAGTTGGTCAGACGATGATTTTACCGGCAAAAGGCAGATCTTCGATACCGGACGGATGTAACGGCTGGTTGGTGTTTGGACGGTGACTACCCGGATGATTCCATCGGGACCAGGATGGTTCTGGTCGATTCTGGCAGTCTACCACTTCATTGGAGCGGTGTTTTCGTCGCGCAAGATGACTAGTTGGTTTGGCTGTAAGTGAATCGGTGGTTGGCATCATTTGGTGCGTGGTTGCAGTGTGGAAAGGTACTCCAGGTACTCCACAGTTCTTGGAATAGTTTCTGCACAAGATGCCAATGACGGAGCCGGTTTGCCGGAACATCCAAATAGTTGACGTCAGGAACAGCTTTGAGAGCGGATCCTGTGAGGAAGTGTCCTGGTGTAAGTGGCTCGTAGTCAGACGGGTCATCGGTCAGTGGGATGATCGGTCGGAAATTAAGGCAACTTTCGATTTGGCAGAATAGAGTTACCATGTCATCGAAGGCGAGAGTGTGTGTTCCGAGGACACGAACAAAGTGCTTCTGAGCCGATTTTATTGCTGCCTCCCATAGGCCACCGAAATGCCAGCGTATCCCTTGCTGATTGCACTCCTGAGTGATAGCGTTGCGATGCTCCTTGTTGCTGACGAGATCTCGGAGTTCATTGTTCGCTCCGACAAAGTTTCGACCGTTATCGCTGTGCAGATCCGAACAAAGTCGACGGCGAGACACGAACCGACGAAGCGCTTGGATGAATTTTGGTATGCTGAGGTCTGCTACTAGCTCCAAGTGTACTGCTTTCGTGGAGAAGCAAACGAAAACAGCAACGTAGGCTTTTCCGGGTGCAGCACGGCGATGTATAGGCTTGAGCTGGATCGGTCCCCAATAATCGTCTCCCGTGATGGTGAATGGTCGACTCGCAGTAGTTCTCGATGCAGGAAGCTCGGCCATAAACTGCTCCAACATTCGAGGGCGTGCTCGGAAGCAAGTGACGCAATTGTGGACCACACGTTTGGCCAAGTTTCTGGCCCCTATGATCCAGTACCGCTGTCGAAGAAGATTGAGGAGCAATTGTGGAGCTGCGTGGAGATGTCGTTCGTGGTAGTTGCGGACCAAAAGCGACGAGAGTGTATGCGATGATGGTAGAAGGATTTGATGCTTGCTGTCATACGGTTGCGGTGCATTTCCCAATCTGCCACCGATCCAAATCAGCTGTTCGGACGTGATGAATGGATGGAACCACTTGAGGTGGGACTTTACTGATATTCGTTCCGACTGTTGAAGCTGCTTCCACTCTTCGCTGAAGGCTTGTTGTTGGATCAATCTAATGAGTAAACTTTCCGCGTCTAACAACTCCTCTCGTTTCAGTAGGGTCGCAAACGAAGTGACAGACGGAGCGGCTCGAAAACTTTGGTGACTAACCTGCTATTTCAATTTTTCATCTGGATTGTACCACATGGCAACACTACTACTAGATTGTACTAGCATTTTCACCAAATGTATTAGAATGTTTTATTTCTATCTCTTTCACTTTACTCAAAACTGAAATGCATAAAAAAAATGACTAAATGATACACTCTTTGCACACTGTCAAAGAATCATTATACACAAAATCAACTTTGTTCAAATCAAAACAAAAAAACTAACCCATCTGGTGGATGATGCCACAAGCTTCCAAGAAAATTCTATTACAGTGAACCACATTATTTTAATGGATTTCTTCGCCAGTTAGTCGTCTGTCACTTCGTTTGTGGTAGGGTAGATTTCACTCGGTCGCTGGATTGTTTTCGACAGCTTTGGAGAAAACGAAGGCAGTATGCTACTATACGCAAAAGACGTTGGTAGTCGGAGAATTTTTCGACGAGCAGGTCGACGAAAGACGGTTCATTCGAAGACGATGGTGCTGCTATGGAGATTCGGCGTGCTTCTTCCAACGCCTCAGAGGGTTGATCGTGCGTACCTTTAGCTATTGGTCAGCTTTCTTGGGGTTGTCGAAGCCATTCAGGTCCTTGCCACCAGAGATCGAAGCCGATGATAGCGTCGGCAGCTATTCCACGAGAAATGCAGTCCGCGGGGTTCTCTAGCCCAGCAATATGATTCCACGAGCAATGTTGAGTAGCAAGTTGGATTTTCGACGTTCGGTTGGTCACGAAAGTGTTCCAAGCAGATGGAGACGCGTTGAGCCAGCAGAATACAACGGTGCTGTCGAACCAAAAATAGCATTCTACGTCGAGCTGAAGTGACGATTTCACCTTCTCGAAGAGTTGCGCTGCTAGAAGTGCTCCACAGAGTTCGAGTCGTGGAATCGATTGCCTTTTGAGGGGCGCCACTCTCGATTTTGCATTGAGAAGAACCTTTACCATTCCAACACAGGCTCCGTAGGCGAGTTGCGAGGCATCGGCAAAAATGTGGATCTGGATGGATTCTGGTTCGGGTAGCAGGATACAGCGGTCGATGCGAAGTTCGTTGAGTCTCGGTAGCTGTGTCTGGTAGTTGGTAAACCGGGTTTGTTACTCGATCGGTAACTCCTTGTCCCAGCTCCGCGATGATCCTTCGTCATTTTTCAGCATCCACAGGTTCTGCATAAAAACTTTGGCAGCAGTTACGACGGGGCCTACAAGGCCGAGAGAGTCGTAGAGGCGAGCGATCAGCGAAAGAGCAATCTGTTTGGTGATAGACTTTTCTGCTGTGTCGGATGGTAAGTCGGCCTTGTACCGAAGGCAATCTGTGGCTGGTTCCCAGTGCCCTGATCTCGATCGAGGTCTACGGAAGTCTTTAGTGCGCGATTCTCCGGTGGAATTCCTTCGAGTACTACTTCGTCGTTCGAAGCCCACTTTCGTAATTGAAATCCACCCTTTGCTAGGAGTGCATCTAGCTGGTTCCTGAGTTCGATTACTTCTGCTGCGTTGTTTCCGCCGGAAAAGAGGTCGTCGACGTAGACATCGTTCTTAAGAGCCTTGGCTGCGAGAGGAAAATGATCAGTACCCAAGTGGCAAGGAAAGGAGCGCTAGCAGTGCCGTACGTTACAGTCTGCAACTCGTATGTCTCCATGGAATGGTTCGGTGACGGTTTCCAGACGATGAGTTGGAATCGGCAATCACGAGGGTCAACGAGAACTTGACGGTACATCATTTTAGCATCAGCAACTACCATAACTTGATGCTTCCTGGAGCGCATAGTGATTGAACGGATGTCCTCTTGAACCGTCGGCCCAACCATTAGAGCGTCGTTGAGCGAAGGTCCGTTTGGCGTTTTACACGAGACATCGAAGACAACCCGTAGCTTCGTTGTCGTGCTTTCTTCACGTATCACAGCATGATGAGGAAGGTAATAGTGCTGAACTGCTGGATTATCATAGTCGTGGATGCGCTGCATGTGTCCGAGATCGAGATATTCGTCGATGAATGCCTTGTACTGCTGATGAAGGTCGGGATTACGAACCAGATGACCTTGAAGTAGATGGAAGCGACGAACAGCAGTACGACGGTTGTCATTGAGTTGGTTAAGCACGTCTTCCTTGAAAGGCAAGCGGACTACGTAACGTCCTTCCGGGGTACGAGCTACAGTTTGCTGAAAATGTTCCTCGCATGCTACTTCTTCGACGAAGTGCGCTGTCGATGAGCTGTATTCCTCGATTGTCCAAAATTTCTCCATAAGTTTATGGATATCGGTGATGGTAGCGACATTAGCGACGACGAGAGCGGTAGACGGACTGACAGTGGACTTTCCAGCTACTACCCAACCAAATACGGAGTTAACTCTTCGTCAATGACATATCTTTCATTATTAAGAAATTATAAGTTTTAATATATGCTGACGACATTAAACTTTTTTTGGAAATAAAAGATGCCAAAGACATCATCACATTCTAAGAGGAAATTCAGATATTCCATACTTGGTGTCAAAAAAGCCTGCTACAATTATATATAAAAAAAATGTAAATCCATTACCATTAGTAGAAAACAAATCCTACCCGATATAACAATCACTTTAGGAAACCAGATCGTAGAAAAGTGTGATAGAGTCAGGGATCTAGGTGTTATTTTGGACTCAAAACTTACTTTCACCGATCATTATAACACAATTATTAACAGAGCTAACAACATGCTTGGTTTCATAAAACGTTTCTGCTATAACTTTCACGATCCTTATACGATAAACACATTGTACATTGCTTATGTAAGGTCGATATTAGAATATTGCAGCATAGTTTGGTCTTCTTTTTCAATCACACACGAAGAAAGAATAGACTCCGTTCAAAAGCAGTTTCTATTGTATGCACTCCGCAAGTTAGGTTGGACTGTATTTCCTCTGCCATCTTACACAGCTCGGTGTATGCTCATAAATATCCAAACATTAAAAGAGCGTCGTGAATTTGCTATGATTTCTTTCGTAAACGATATCGTATCACATCGAATCGATTCAATAGAACTATTGTCATCCTTAAATTTATATACACCATCTAGGCATTTACGAAATAGAAATATATTTGCTACAAATCGTCATCGTACGAATTATGCCAAATTTGGACCCTTGAACCAAATGATGGATACATATAATAAGCACTGTGATAACATTGACTTTACAATGACAAAAACCAAATTAAAGCAATATTTTAATTCCTCGCATAACGTCAACTAGAAGTAAAAATAGCACTTAAGACAACAATTGTAAAACGGTCTACACTGATTGACGACAAACAAATAAATAAATAAATAGATCGGTAGCTAGGGTAGGAGTAGCAGGTTTCGATTGCTGGAGGCTGACAGACTTAGAGTTCGACGACGAAGAAAAATCATTCGGGCAGAGCTGGGTATGATGACGTCGACGACACTTGCGGCAGTTGGTGGATGACGAACAATCCCACGGGTGATGACCTTTTCGCAAGCAATTCCGACAGAGTTGATGACGACGGACTTCCTTCTCCTTCTCATCGATCGAAAGCTTAGAAAATCTCCCACATAGATATAGAGGGTGGTGGTCGGAGCAAATGGCACAGTTCCGAGCGTTGAACTGGCTGGCGCCGTGGCTCGAGACGGAACGTTGAGCTAGCTTCTTCTGTGCTGTTGACGTTTGCGCTTCGATGGTCTTTGCTTGGATGGATTACAGCACCGTGACTCGTCGCTGGATGAATGACGTCAGCTCTTTGAAGGTGATCGCCTCCTTTGTCGAAGAGTACACCTCCCAATCTCGTTTGTCGTTGGATCAAGTCAAATGCTGAGCATGCAGATCAGCAGAATGTCCCTGTACTCCGTTCGTTCGCCGAGTTGATGCAGAACCTTACCGTTTGCCTCAAATTTATCTACCAGACTGTGGAGTTCCGCTGCCGATTCTCGTTTGAGTGAAGCAAAGTCAAAAAGGGCATCTACATACGACTGCTTTAGACGAGCAGGGTTCTGGAAGTGTTCCAGCAGAAGATTCCAAGCCACAGGATAATTATTAGCGCAAATCGGGATAGTTTGAATCAGCTGCAAGGCTGCATTCGACAACGACGATCGAAGGTAGTAAAACTTTTGTATGTTCGATAGACCAACCGACGAGTGAACCAACGACACAAACAAATCGTGAAAATTCATCCAATTCTCTAGCTTTCCATCGAAGACGGGGAGTTTAACGTCGGGCAAACGCATCTGCGATGCCGACGGCAGGAGTTGTGCCACTGATTGATTTGGAAACGGGTGTGTAGGTGTAATTGGAATTTTATTACGGGCCAGCAGAAAGCCCTTCACGTAGTAATATGCGGACTCCAGCGATGTCCACTCTTTTAAGTGAACCTCAATGGCAGCTTCGTCTAGCGTTTCCAGCTCGCTCTGGACGGTGTTGTAGTCCGACCATAGTCTAATCAGACTCTCCAACCGCATCAGCTTGCGTTTCTTCGTCGAAGTCGTCGACGAATGATTTGATGAGGTTTAGTGACGTCACCAGGCTTTTAAGTCGCAATTTCAGCGACTTGATACGGCGCTCGGTCGACATTGCAGCAATTCTGTGAACAATGGACCAGCGTAGCACGCACAAAGAAAAAGTAAAAGAAGTTGGAGAGCTAATTACCTGCTAGAGGCAATAAATTGCCTTTAATTTTGCGGAATTCAGCCGTCCTACACCGTAGCAGAAATCTCCCTGAAGGATGAAATCAATTGAAGCAGTGGAAGTCGTAGAATGCAGAAGATGGGTCTGAAAGCGAAAGACCCACGTAGCTCACAAAAACCAGAAATAGAGAGTTGGAATATTAATTACCTGTTCTAGGCAATTAATTTGCCTTGTATCGCATATGTCAGCTACGAATTGGCAACATGGCGATCCTCAGCGGGTTATTCAGCCGGAACAATGGCGTATTCTGAACCAAATCTCCTTTGCCTCACCAGAGGACGAAATGGCGGATTTGCGATGGTGACTCACCAGGCGCTGGACTGCCGAACTAGCGGAGATTCGACGCTAGATCCGGTTCGAAGGACCAAAATGTCGAGAGCACTGCGATCAGCAGCAGAAAATTTGCACCACCAGCGGACGATTCCAGACGACGCATGGGCAGGTAAATAGTTTTGTCACTATTTCTTCTCTTTCGGGAATTTTGAATGGCAAAAAAGCAGGATGGCACATCAGGCAACTTGACTCAAGCACTCGCGATTTACTTTACGCAAAATAAACTTTATTTTAACTTAATTAACTACTCTCATTTCACTACATTACAATATATTGCTACGATTTTAATTCACTTTCACTTTCACTGGTTTGTTTTTATTCTCCTTCTTACTGATGTTTGATGTGGATGACGTCGTTGCCAAAAAAGAGGATGGCTCCTGTCACTCTTCGGCTTTTATAACAGGGCGCAGGGTCGACGCACTTTCGTTGTCACGAGCAGCTTGTTTTATTCAAGAGAAATCAGTAATTGACGTGTTTGTTTACAAAAGCAATTACGCCCAAAACTCAAATCACTCCGGATTTTTGAATCAATAAACATATTTTTGTTACTACTGCGTGAATTGTCAGACTTCATAAAATAAATATGATTGATTCAACAAGAAATCTCTTTTAAAAACAAATACACTGGAGTCGCTTTTTACGCGGTTTTTTTACACGGTTTTTTAACGCGGTTTTTTTTACGCGGATTTCGGAATTTACGCGGTTTTTTTTTACGCGGATTCCGGAATTTACGCGGTTTTTTTTACGCGGATTTTGGTTTTTTTCACGCGGATTTCAGAATTGACGCGGTATATCGCTTTTTACGCGGTTTTTTCTTACACGGTCTTTTTTTACGCGGATTCCGGAATTTACGCAGTTTTTTTTTACGTGGTTTTTTTTTTACGCGGGACGTATCACCCGCGTAAAAAGCGACTCCAGTGTATATTTTTGTTGTTGACCCAGCTGCCAAATTTGACAGCTTACGTCAAAACCATGAAAGCTCGTGTAAATTCGAAAAGATTTTCTTTTTGATTTAACAATCCATGGGTTTTGAGGAACAAAAATACTGGATTGTTGAAACAATAATGATTTCTTTTTGCAGCCAAAACAAAATGAAATTCTTATTGATTTTACGTCAAATATTATTACGTTTAAAATATTTTTTCTGCGTGCAGGAAGTTAACAGGTGAAGCTGCTGATATTTTGAATGCAAATAATATCACCACCAATTGGAGTGACATCAAAAACACTCTCATTCTTTATTATCGAGATAAGCGGGATATCAAAACCCTCGACTATGAATTAACTTCAATCAGAAAATTATCTACTGAAAATTTGAGCTCTTGTTACAGTCGAGTCAATAAGTTACTATCGCACATCATTGCACAAATTCAGACTGACCACACAATGAAAATGAACATATTGACTACTCTAGGGACAAGTCTCTAGATGCATTCATCAGAGGATTGGAGCGACCTTTGAGTATTTTGCTCAACCACAAATCCAAAAACACCTAGTCAAGCCTACCAATTTTTTGTAGATTACTATAATATGGACATTAGAACTGCTCCATACAGAAATGAATTTGGTGGATTGCCAACACCTAAACCAAGAGAACCTCCAAAAATTCCTCCCAGGTTACCTATTCCTGCTCCACGTCAACCTTTATCACCACTACCTCCACCCCGTAGCTTTACCATTAACCCATTTCAAAGTTTTAGCCCTCAACATAGACCATTTCAACCAAATCCATGGAAACAAAATAACCCATCTTACCAACAACCGCCACCTGAGCATATGGAAATAGATCCGATTGCGTACTAGAAACATCAATTAGAGTAATCGTCCACCACTTAACTTGAAACGTCCCCGTCCTCCATCCCAACAAACCCAAGCATACAAGCGGCAGGCACACCCACTAGAAGATCCTAATTTTAATCCGGATCATGAACAGTTCGAATATTATGATGAACAACAGCACGATCATTACGGCTATGACCAGTTTACTGATTCACAATGCCAAGAACATTTCGAAATGACTCATCCATATACTGATGCCACCAACGAACAAAGTGCCGAACAAGCAACACCACAAACCGCTATTTTTTTTAGAATGGCTTCCACGTTGGTGAAACCAACAATGCCTTATATAAATTTAAAAATGAACGAAAGCGATTCACCGATTAGGAATAAGACAAACACAACAAATACTATTAAACGAACCGCGCTTTTTGCGGAAAAAGCGTCACCATTGTTTATTCCACCCAAAATCCAAACTTTGGTGGAAGTACCCCACGTTCGGGAGAAAAAATATTCCTTAAGAATATTTTTTCCTTGTATATTTTAATAATAAATATAAAAAAAAAAAAAAATTAACGTTGGGCGCCAATTGTAAGTTGCGGCTTACCTGCCAGCCTATAGCTGGCCTGATTTTACACCGGCGGGGCGGCTACGAGCAGAGTACTTCCCCCAAAGACGTCCAGATTTTGGGCGTTAACGATAGAAAAAGAGAAAGAAATGTGAAATTTAAGACGTCTGTTCTACTCTAACCTTTCCCTTTTCTCCTCGTTGTCCTCGGTGTCACTCGGTGGGGCCCTTCGACGATAGCGGCGACGGTTGCTGTTCTTATCGGTTCACGTCGACTCCAGACACGGTCTGTGCCGAGCGTTTGCTCCTTTACTTTTAACTGCGTAGCAGCGGTCCTTGGCGTTTAGCGGGGGGATGAGCAAGACTCCTTTATCTCCGTTGATTTTTATTATCCTGACGGAAATTTCCCTGACTGAATTGTGATAATTCTCAGGACCTCTTGTGCTTTCGTACATCTTATACACCTCGTACCGTAAATAAAACGGTCTTACACGGCTCGGCTCGGAAGTCAAGATGGTTTCCGAGCGTAATAGTAAATGATCCTCGATCGTCCGTCAGGGACGGTTCACTCAGGCCGGTGGCCTTAATTACCAAGGAGGGTCCCGTCTCGGCTCGACCAAGGTGGCCATGCCACGGTCAGCCGATGCCGTCAACGACGGAAAACGCCTGTCAGCCAAAAGAGCCAGCAACGTCTGCTGAGCCGTATGTGGCTGATGAACGCCACCAGATCCGCCATTCTCCCAAAGCGGCAACAACACTGTCTGCAGTCACGGTAGTGCAGGAGCAGGTATGTGGGCCAACGCCAGCGTCGCTATGCCGAAGGAGAATCTGCTGCAACAGTGAGTACCGTATCGTTCATAAACTCTCGCATACACGCCACATATATGTGAAAACCCACACCCACACGCCACAGAATAGGGCAATAAATGTTTTAGAAAATGTGAATATTCCTGTTTTTTCATACTTTGTCCGCGTAGCCCCTCCGAATACCCAGTAACATGCCGGCCCTGCGACACAGTTCAGGGATCTCATGTAGACTGAGCTAGTTACCCGGGAGTGTCTGGTCATGCCATAGTCACAAGGGTGGGTTGGTAATTGTCACCCTAGACGAGGATTACAATGTCAATTTTCCAATTCCACTCAACCAGCCCATTTCACATTCGAACAATGTAGATTGGTCTATTTGAAAAGTAACGCGAGAAGTGTCCAGAAAATACTCTAACAAATTTATGAGTGGTCCTGAAAAGGACCGTTTTGTCATGATGGTTGAGTATTGCTAAGATATTAAGGTGTTTTACACAGATAAGACTGATGATCTGTATGTTGTTTGGGACGGTGACGCGCTTGGCATAGAGATGGCCCCAGCTTCTCACGACGAGCAACTGAAATCCGATCAGTAGCGGTACAACCTATTCCTTCTTCTTCGGTGAATGGACCGCTCAGTGGGCTGCAGCTCGCACTTGCAGGCAGCCCTTCGTCGAGTACTGGAGAACATTTACAACACCACGTGCCGAAAGCTCTGCTGCTGGTGCTAATGATGACCACTGAACACCACCACTTACCACTATAGTCGCTATATCCATAGTCTGGCGGATAAAATTTCGATCTATCAAAGAGCGGAACCAATTCAATATATTTTAGACCAACAATTGAAAAGGTACTATCAACTTTTATAAACAAAACTTTGATTATTCTTATGCAGTCCTTTTTTTCTCTGCTGAGATCCCTCTAGAGTGTATTTCGTGGTTGATGGGGTTTGCTCTGCTGTGTGAACCGAAAGGCGAGAGTGCTGTTTTTAACACCGGTTGAAGAAGTAGCGGCAGCATATCTATTGGAGCTCTTCGAAATCATCGTGATGTCATGGATTCCTTTGCAACATATCGGGTGAGATCTTTCCTTTATTTTTCTCGTAATCCCATTTTATTGTTAGTCATGTTAGTTATACATCACACTTTACACCTTACATTTACATCCTTACATTATTAGTAATTAGAGATAAAAATATATATTTGCTTAATATAACCTTGAAATTTCAGTGTTGTAAGCTGAGGAAACATAGAGCTGCATCTTATTATATGAAAAATAATTATTATTTTCATTGCAGAATATCAACTATTTTATCTATATAAATTTTATTCATTATTTCATATTTAATGTTTTGATATAGGGAAAATGTAGGTAATGTCGGCCCCGCCACCACTGGCAAAAAGAGATGAAAACCGACCCGTTCAAGTACCAACTGTGTGTTTGAAACAGTTCTACCGATTTTTACCGCACTTCAATTGTTATTTGAAGGAAGGCATCCAGTCGTAGGTTTGGAAATTGCAACTATTGTTTACCCCTACCACGATATGTGCTCCTGTCATCGTCGACTTGACGATCTCGAGGGGACACGGGTTTTTGTTGTTGACCCAGCTGCCAAATTTGACAGGTTATGTCAAAACCATGAAAGCTCTTGTAAATTCTAAAAGATTTTCTTTTTGATTTAACAATCCATGGGTTTTGAGGAACAAAAATACTGGATTGTTGAAACAATAATGATTTCTTTTTGCAGACAAAACAAAATGAAATTCTTATTCCCTCCCCATGGAGGTTGACGGTACTGAAGCAAAGGGTTATGTTTAATTTCTTTATATTTGCAACGATGATGATTTCCTATAGTGACACATATCACCTTCTTAATGCTTCAGTATGCCTCAAAAGATTAATTTTTGGTTGTTAATAGAACTTCCTTGATAAAATCGGCTGCTTCTTGCAGACTGAGCAATTCTGATTATAGTATCAGATTTGTTCTGTATACACAGGAACTGGGAGGGCTTATTAGAAACTTCTCATCAATAAAGTTATGATCTTCTAGTAAATTTTGTATATAATTTTATTAGTATTTTATTTTATTTAAGCATATTATTATTATTACAGTCAATTAGCATTAGCATACGATACAAAAGTGCTCGTTTTTGCGTAAAATAATCAATATTTATTTTGTAATTACCTATAAAAGTTTTTTTTTTGTGATCTGAAATTTTTTTCAGTTTGGTTAGAAGTTTCTAAGCTAACGCATGTCCACAGGCTTAATAGAAAGATAGGCAGAAAAAGAGTATCATGAATGCATGCAGGGTTGCTTGCACTCACTTGCTATAGATGAGTGATTTTCGGAGCAAATTGTTTGAGAAACTCATTCTCAAAAGATTGCTCACATTTGTGGAGGAAAACAATATTCTCCTACTGGAACAGTTTGGGTTCAGTAAGGGTCACTCCACCACTCATCAGCTAGTACGGATGATGAACAACATCCGAAGTAACAAAGCTGTATTTAAGTCCACAACCATGGCCTTGCTAGACGTCCAAAAGGCGTTGAAGCTTTGTAGCTTCAATTTACCGTTCAACATTTGGTCAACATCACTCGTAACTACCTTCAGCAAAGGTAGTCCAAGGTATCGTTGAATGGTTGTCTCTCAGAAACAATTGCATCCCGGCAGGCATTCCACAACGCTGTTTGTTGGGCCCCTTGATCTACAGCTTGTATACTTCCGACATTCCTCCCCTCGGAGACAGTTGCGTGTTCTTCCTTTTCATAGATGATACCGCGATATCAGTCAGGACAGCATGACTCGCGAAATTACAAACAAACTACAACGATGCCTTGACACCTTTGCTGACTATGCAAAAACTTGTAAAATCAAAATCAATGCCTTCAAAACCCAAACTATCATGTTCTTGCACAGGCAATCGCCCAAACTGATACCGGCACCTTCTTGCACAGTAGTCATGGACGGCACAAGGGTTGAGTGGTCTGCAAAAGTTACATACCTTGGAATGGTATTCGATAAGAAGCTACTGTTCCGCTCTCATATAGAAAAGACGTTAATTAAGTGTTCAAGCTTAGTTAGGTGTTTGTATCCGCTGATTTGTCGCAGATCCCGTCTCTCTAGGGTTAACAAACTGACTGTCTACAATCAAATCATAGCCAATGCTGCAAAATCTTGTCAATACATGGCGATATTCAAAATTCTGCTTTGGTCACTCATTTGAGCTAACAGTCATCGTCAAGGCAAACCTTATCAATTGTCAGTGACGAACATGTGCAGATTTTCTTATTAGCTAAATTTTTAACGAAATTAAATGACTTGAGCAAAACAATTACATGGAGCCGTTAACGTTTCTTGGATAACAATAATGTGACACAGAATGCACGAAATAAAACGTTTTGTTACTAGGTGAATCCTAGGTGGGGCCTCCATTAGCTCAGTTGGTAAAGGCGCAGCTACAAAGCAAGACCATGCTGGTCTAGGAATTTTTCGGGTTGGAAAATTTCTCGACTCCCCTGGGCATAGAAGCATGATTGGACTTGCCACACAATTATACCAATGCAAAAATGGTACAGGCATCGAAAGCTCTCAATTAATAACTGTGGAAGTGCATCTAAAACACTAAGTTGAGAGCACGCTATAAACTAATATGCGATATGCAATAAGCTTGCAATGCGAAGAAGAAGAAGAAGAAGAAGAAGAAGAAGAAGAAGAAGAAGAAGAAGAAGTAGGTGAATCTTTGTCATTGACGAAAAAATTAATGAGTTTTCACAAAGGTTTTTTTGAGGGTCAAGTGATAAACAATTTAGTCAATATCGCGCAAAATTCTTTCAATGACATGACAAATCTCAGTACTGATCATAGCACCTTCAATTTTCTACGCTGCGCCGGTGTGGGAATCAAGTGCTCTAACTCACAGGAACAAAGTACAGGTAGCTCAAAACAGAGTGCTTAAGATGATCATCGATAGTCATTTCGACACTAGAATAACAAATTTACACGAGGCATCTCATCTGTCCGACGGTGTTATTTCTATGCTTGTTTAAATGATCGTTTGCGTGAAATCGGCGATGTAAGTCTAAAGTGATAGTTTTTTTTTTTTTTTTTATAATTCGTTTATTTTTTCAGGCTAATTTGCTGTAGCTTTGCAGAGCCGATATTCATTGTTAAGATAACAAAATTACTTAAAACTAACGTTAGTAAAGCGAGGGCCGATTACTCGCAGCTATCTCGAGGTTAGGGGTAACAAATTGTAACAAATGGATGGCAGGGTAGGGATTGTGAACACAAGGTTTGGAGAGCAATGTGCTCTTGATCTCGAACTAGGCGACACTCTGATGAAAAAGACAAACATGGGGGTACACCGATGGGCAACTAACAACTTGGGAGAACACAAGATGACACTAACTACTAAATCCTCAAATCTATCCGTTTAAAAAACACATAAATTAAATTCAAATAGTCGAGGTCTCGGCTCGCCAAGACATCTCTAACGGGTATCGCGGGTTGTTTTCCTCGGGCCCTGAGGGATATGGATAACTCAAATCTGGCAACACGGTGTAAGGTACATGACCAACCAACATGCTCGATATCGTGATAACCAGGCATGGAAAATCATTTACATTCATTTCATGCATTCATTTACATTCATTTGCCCCTAACTTAATTCATCAACAGAATTCCGTAAAACGATGTATGGAGCTTTTGTAGGTTTTGTTATTAGCTACAACTTTTGCCAGTAACCCAAATCTATATATCTTATGCATCACGAATTAGAGCGGGCAGAACTCGTTACTGTTTTTAAGTGAATGTAAAATACATTCACTGAAAAACAGTAGTGTATTCTGTTTGCTCTGGTTCGTCATGCATAAGAGATACGGATTTGGATTTTCAATAAATGTTGCAGTTAATAAGAAAACCTACAAAAGCTTCATACATCATTTTGCGGAATTCTGTTGATGAAAAAAGTTAGGGGCAAATGAATGTAAATGAATGCACTAAATGAATGCACTAAATGAATGCAAATGATTTTCCATGCCTGGTGATAACCACTGCCACACGCACATAAATTGCTGCCTGAGAGCCCAATTCGATAGAAATACGAGTCTAACGAGCAGTGATTGGACATAAGCCTTGATATAACGCGTATAAAGTCGCGGCTCATGTCCAACCCTTTGAACCATGGTTTGTTCGACACCTGTGGGAGAATAGAATGTAACCATCTTCCCAATTCACCATCATTCCATTTTTGTTGCCAACTGATGAGGACTTGCTGACGAGCAATGGAGAAAAATTCGTGGAAGGCGATTTGTCGCTCAAAAATATCGCCTTCCATAGCGCCCACCTTAGCCAATGAGTCCGCTTTCTCATTACCCGGAATTGAGCAATGAGATGGGACCCAAGCTAAGGTGATAGTATAGGAGCAGTTAGATAAAGCACTCAGTTTATATCGTATTTCAGGCAGGAAATACGAGGAGTGCTTCATCGGCCTCATTGAACGAATAGCCTCCAATGAGCTAAGACTATCCGTAAAAATAAAATAATGGTCAGACGGTAGTGAGCCAATTCGCTCTACTGCGTAAAATATAGCTGCGAGTTCCGCAACGTATACTGAGCATGGTTTCTGCAGTTTATAAGAGGCGCTATGAAATTGATTAAATACACCAAATCCAGTGGAAGCATTTATGGTTGACCCATCTGTGAAAAATCTTTTATCGTTACTTACATGGTGGTACTTGATTGCAAAAATTGAGGGAGCAACCATCGACCGATGGTGATCTGGTATTCCATGGATTTCTTGCATCATGGTCAGATCAAAATTTACAGAGGAACTATAGAAGGCTTGAAAGCAATCACGATTGGAGATTAATGAAGAAGGACCAACCTCCAGCGTCATGTACTCATAGTACAAACTCATGTATCTTGTTTGAGGATTTCTGTCGAGTAGCTTCTCAAAATTTTCTATTACTGTCGGTTCAAAGTTGTAGAGAAATACTGAGGTTTGAAAGCGTTTATTAATGAGTGTTTCAAAGCTGCAAAGAGTATACATTTTATAAATTTTGCCATATGAATACCTAAGCATCTACTTACAAATCAGTATGCTCTGCAAGATCTGAACTATGATCCCGACAATTTAGTATGGGAAGCTTTACGGAACAATGAAATCTACTGAAATGAAATTTAGTACACCGTCGATACGTACAAGTGATCGTATTACCGTATTATAATAATTCTGTTGATTTCTACGTTCACCTGCGGCCACTTCAAACGATTTCAACGGTTATGTCACAAATGTGCCAACGCACTAGCTATCTTTTTGTATTCTTTGTATTTAGAGTTCACCAATTTCTTTTTAATCCGAAAACAATTAAATCACTATTAAATAGACGAAACCAAGCTCCTTTTCTATCCGTTTGACGTTTATGCTGCAGTCCCGTAGCAATGGGCACTCCCGTTACGATCGGTCGGCAGTGCAGCCAACTCCACGGCTGCTGCGTCGACATCCTCCCCCGGGTGCATCTTGGGATACGTCAAGACTGCACTTCTAGAGCCTACATCCAGCAGAGCAAGCTTTGCCGCTGGTCTACGTAGTATGCCTCCGGATGTTTGCACCTTAGCTTGTCGAACTCTACCGTCGGCGCCTACGAACGTCTGAACTACCCGTCCACGCATCCAGTTGTTGCGCTCGCTGTCGTTGACTTTCAGCACCAAGTCACCTTCTTGTAGTGGCCGAACCTCCGCGAACCACTTCGATTGTCTCCGTATCACTGGCAGGTACTCCACAGTCCAGCGATACCAGAAACGGATTTGATCCCACATATCCTTCAAACGATGCTGTGGCTGACCTGGTACTACATTCGGTTGATTTGCACCGCTTGAGCTTCCCATTAAAAATAGTTCGGTGTCAATGCTTCTGACTCCGCAGAGTCCAGGGCAGGTAGGTCAGAGGCCTTGAATTTACGATGCTTTCCGCTTCCACAACCAGTGTTTGTAATCCCTCATCATCCAACTTCCCCTCAGAATACGCATCCATCATGGCTTTCTTGACAGACTGCACAAGTCGTTCCCAAGCGCCTCCCATGTGTGGGGCACCGGGAGGTATGAAGGTCCATCTTGTCGTTGAATTGGTAAACGATGATGACAGTCCCTGGCTTATCTGCTCCCGGAGCAGGCGTTCAGCTCCCTGGAAGTTGGTCCCGTTATCGCTGATGAATTCTATCGGTGAACCACGCCGTCCAACAAAGCGCCGCACACAGGATATACACGAAGACGTCGACAAACTGAATGCTACCTCTAGGTGTACCGCACGCACTGTGAGGCACGTAAATAGTGCAATCCATCTCTTGACGCTGGATCTCCCGACTTTCACTAGCAGTGGCCCGAAGTAGTCCAATCCCACGTGACTGAACGGCCGTGCGTGAATGGCCAGTCGTGCTGGTGGCAACGGTGCCATTGGCGGGATATTTGGATGCGCCTTGCGTAGTATGCACATCATACAGGAACGTGCGAAATTCTTAACTAGCGAACGGAGTTTCGAAATAGCAAATACTTGCCGAATCTCGTTCACGATAGTTTCCGTGTTGGCATGACGATATTTTCGATGGTACTTCTCGACTACCAGTCTAGTTACCCAGTGTTCTCTGGGCAGAATCACTGGATAGCACATGTCATAACTGATGCCTTTAGCTGCTCCAATCCTACCGTATTGTCGTAGCAATCCGTCCTCGTCGATCACTGGAACCAATTCATAGATCCTACTGCTCTTATCTAGTGGCTTCTTTTCGTTAACCGGCAGGCCTTCGTTCCGCTGGAGTATGTTCCTCTCGTCAGGATACGATTGCCATTGAACAAGCTTCAAGATGGTAACTTCTGCTGCAAGGAGTTCGTGCTGCTCCAGTTGTCCTTTTCTTATTGGCTGTTTCTTGGCAGCGTTGCGCAGAAAGCGTAGAACGTAGGCTACAGTGCGGTGTAGTCGATCCCATGACGAAAACCTTTCATAATCGATGATCCGCTCGACCGCAGCATGGTGCAACACCGATGCTCGAATCTCTTCTGTGGTGTTCATGGACGGTGGTAATGTACTTGGCCAGTCCTGCTCAGGTCTATGTAAGAACTTTGGTCCGTCATACCACTTGCTCTCGTCCAAAAAATACGGACCGCATCCCCATTTGGTCGCTTCGTCGGCGGAGTTGAAACGCGACCGTATCCACTTCCATTCCGCAGCATTCGTGTTTTCCAGTATTTCTCCCACTCGGTGGGCTACGAAGGGCTTGAAATTACGAGGGTCCGATCGTATCCAGTGCCATACTGTGGTAGAGTCTGTCCATAGAACTCTCTTTTCTACCCGAATCGTGTGGTTTTCCTGCACAAATTTCAAAACGCGCGTTCCGAGAACACAGGCTTGAAGCTCAAGCCTCGGAATCGACATGGGCTTGAGAGGGGCAACTTTAGCTTTACCAGCAACCAGTGCACAGCGTATCACTCCGTCTCCATCCTTGGCGCGCAGGTAAACGGTACATGAATACGCCGTAGGGCTTGCATCGACGAAAACATGTAGTTGCGCTCCTCGATAGGTATCTTCTGTAGCTCGTGGAAAGTAGCATCTCGGGACTTTGACAGTCGATACAAATTTAATCATCTCAACCCATCTTCTCCAGCGGTCGTAGGCAGCATCCCCAATAGCTTCGTCCCAATCGGTTCCCGCTCGCCACAAATCCTGAATCAGAACTTTACCGTGTATCAGGAACGGAGCAAATAGCCCCAGCGGATCGAACAGTGTCATTACGCAGCGAAGCACCTGTCGTTTGGTTGGCACGTTACCGCTTGCGATGAGATCTCGCACCTCGTCGCTCATACGAGTAGAAAAGCACAAGTCGTCCGTAGAAGGCTTCCACAGCATGCCCAAGACCCGTTCCGTTGATTCGTCAACTCCCATATACAGATTCTTGCAGTCGACTGCCTTGGTCTCTCCCAGATGCCGTAAGATTTCATCGCAGTTAGAGTTCCAGTTACGTAGGTGGAATCCTCCGTTCCGGTGTACATGTCGCACTTCTTCCGCTACCTTCTTCGCTTCTTCAACGGTTCCGAAACTATCTAAATAATCGTCAACATAGTGGCTGCGTAGGATACCTTCTGCGGCACGTGGGAACTGATCCGCATGCTCCTTTGCGTTCAAGTTCTTGACGAACTGTGCCGATGCAGGTGAACAGGTTGCACCAAAGGTCGCAACGTCCATGATAAACACCTCCAGTGGCTGCGTTTTATCCTTCCGGTACAAGAAGCAGAGTGCGCACTTATCTTCCTCTCGCATAAATATTTGGTGGAACATCTCCTTTATATCTGCGTTTACCGCCACCCAGAACTGACGGAATCGAAATAAGACCGCTGGCAACGCCGTGAGCTGATCCGGGCCCTTAAGCAGCATACTATTTAATGAGACGCCACCAACCTTCGCCGAAGCATCCCAAATAACGCGCACTTTTCCGGGTTTGTTAGGATTGGTTACCACGCCCAACGGCAAATACCACGTTCTTCCTGGGTCCGCTTTCTGCAATTCCTCTGGCATCGCTCGGTGGGCGTAACCTTTGTTTTGATATTCTTGGATTTGCCGATGGAAGTTTTCGTTCAACGCAGGATCCCGTTCTAGTTTACGCTCGAGGCATTGCATCCTACGCACAGCCATGGCATAGCTGTTGGGAAGATTGATGTCGTCCTGCTTCCAAATCAGTCCCGTTTCGAAGTGCGCTCCGATACGCCTTGTAGTTTGCTCCAATAACCGCTGTGCGCGTTCCTCTTCCTTGTTGAAACTGGCTTGGACCGGTATCGCTCCGTTTTCTTCCACTGCGAAAAACTGCTTGATCGTTTCATGCAACTCGCTGCTGGTTTCACACTCACACACATGAAAGCTGTAGCCTTCGGTTAGCCGCTCCTTCTGCTGCCCGTACACACACCAACCCAATCGAGTCTTCACTGCAGACGGACCTGTTCCGTCCCCTTCGCGTACCTTCAGAGGCAACGCCAACCGCAAATTGTCGAGGCCGATGAGAATTTTTGGAACCGCCCCCTGGTAACTCTGCACTGGAAGTTGCCTCAGGTACGGATGTTGCTCAGCAGCTTGGTCGTAATCGAAACTCTGACTCGGTAGGTTTAGATTTCCCACTGTCCGTGCATTGGCCAGTTTGAACTGCCGTTTCTGTCCTACTCCGGATATTACAACCGTCACTACCTGTGAGTTTTTCTCCACCCGAGAGGTGTTCCCGGTCCAGCGCAGACAAAGTGGTTGCGATCTTCCCCTTACTCCTAGCTGAGCTACTATTCCACCTTCGATGAGCGTCAGCGATGATCCTTCATCCAAGAACGCGAAGGTATTCACGCGTCCTGAGCTGCCATGGAGCGTAACGGGAATAATTCTGAAGAGAACGCTCGAGTCGAAAAAGCTATGTGTGTAATTTTCAGCTACCCTGGGAATCGACTGCACCGGTGATCTTCCATGTAGTAACGGATGGTGGTGGTACTGGCAACCACTCACGTTGCACCGACTTTCGCTGCGACAGGAGCGTTTCCCATGTCCGAAAAGGCAGATTTGACAAACCCCCAACGATCGAATTCGCCTCCAGCGTTCGTCTACGCTGAGCGATTTGAATGCTTCGCATTCCCGCATCTTGTGGCCTGTCTTGTTGCAGTTGATGCATTCACCAGGTTTCGTTACTTTCATCGACGACGCTGGTAGTCCTATGTCAGTAACATGAGAGTTCACGTAATCCTTCGTCTTACCGCCGCTCTTCTTATGATCCGGTTCGTACATCACCACGCTCGTTGCATCTTGCACCACACCAGTCATATAGTCTGCAAAGGTCTTCAAGTTTACTCCGTTGAGCCCCCGTTTGTAAACAGCCCACATCATTTTCTGATCCGCCGGCAACTTGTTGACGAGTTCTTGGAGTAGCGTTGGGTTCGCCAGATGATCACGCTGGTCAGCCGCTTCGATGTGGTCGCAAAGTTCCTGCACCGCTAACCCGTATTCAATCAATCCCTGCAGCCTGTCAGATCGAGTAGAGGGAATCAACCGAACTTTATGTAAAAGGGCATTAATGAGGACTTCCGGACGACCATACCGCAATCGAAGAGCTTCGATGACGTGTGGTACCGCTGATGGCAGGACAAGACGATTGCGAACACTTTCCAACGCGTGCCCCTTCAAGCTCCGCTGGAGTCAAACCATGTTTTCACCATCGTTGTATCCGCACGCTCGGGTGGTGTATTCATAGTTTGAAATAAATATAGGCCAATCAGCAGGATCGCCCGAGAAGATAGGGAGATCTCGAGCCAGGGACTGCCGTGCTGCTAATTGCTGTTGAGTTGGATAACCAGCTGGACGAAACTGGTCATTTACCGAGGGGAAGTGGACATTACGATTATGGTTTGGACGATGGAGGCCAGGATTACAATTATCATTACCAGAGCGCGCGAGAAGCCGACGTAGCTGCTCTTCGATATTATCATTTGAGTACGCTTGTTCATTAAGCTGCTGCTCAGGATATTGGGTCGGAAATGAAGACAAAGTCGGAAAAGCATCGTATTTACTTGTATCATAGGGAAAGGCTTGACGCTTACCTGGTTCAACCGGTTCCGATTGCTTCTGCTTTGGAATCGCACCTAACGGTCTTACCTGTAGCGGGGTAGACGTATTCACCCGTTGGCTTTGGGTCATCGATTGGAAGCTATGCCGATTTGGAACTCTTGACGTACACACAGATGGCTGCTGCTCTGATCCTGCGAGATGCATGCTTTCAATCCGCCGCTTGCAGATTTCCAATTGTTCCATCAAAGCAACCATTTGATCCTGCGTCGGGTTGAGCTGTTGTTGACATCCGTTCAAACGAGATTCCAATTCCCGCACTGCTTTCACCAAGTCATTGTTTGGGGTACGATTCATTGCTGGATTCGAGATTTGCTGCTGGATTCGCGATGCACGACGTAAGTTTTCCTCATCACCTACGGCACCTTCTTCGACATCCGCGCTGTCCCTGATCCAATCCTGGATTCGAATACGTTCCTGTTCGTTCACTTGACTTCTGCTATCTTCCTCCGCAATCAAATCGTCCACCAATTGCTGCTGTTCCTCGAGAAACTTCTTTTGGAGCTCAATTTCTACTCGCTGCCTCACCAATGTCTGTCGCTCTTTCAGACGAGAAAGATTGTTTGCCGTAATTGATGTTCTTGGCCTGATATTCGTGAGTACTTGCGGGATCACTGGTTCGGCCGGATTGGGGGGTTCTGGTGGTTCCGTGGGAACTAATGGTTCGGTAGGTATTAGTGGCTCGGTCGGTCCTACCGACTGTTGGCACGTATAGCAGACCCAAGCACGATCAGCTACGGAATCTGTGACGCCCGCACAAGAAAAATGCCACCATGCATCACATTCGTCGCATTGGACGAAATCATCCGCCGAATCTGGCCTCTCGCAAGCCACGCAGCTGCCTCTATCCGGTGGGGTGGCCATCTTGATTTCTTTGAAGAATGTCGGTTCAAAGTTGTAGAGAAATACTGAGGTTTGAAAGCGTTTATTAATGAGTGTTTCAAAGCTGCAAAGAGTATACATTTTATAAATTTTGCCATATGAATACCTAAGCATCTACTTACAAATCAGTATGCTCTGCAAGATCTGAACTATGATCCCGACAATTCAGTATGGGAAGCTTTACGGAACAATGAAATCTACTGAAATGAAATTTAGTACACCGTCGATACGTACAAGTGATCGTATTACCGTATTATAATAATTCTGTTGATTTCTACATTCACCTGCGGCCACTTCAAACGATTTCAACGGTTATGTCACAAATGTGCCAACGCACTAGCTATTTTTTTGTATTCTTTGTATTTAGAGTTCACCAATTTCTTTTTAATCCGAAAACAATTAAATCACTATTAAATAGACGAAACCAAGCTCCTTTTCTATCCGTTTGACGTTTATGCTGCAGTCCCGTAGCAATGGGCACTCCCGTTACGATCGGTCGGCAGTGCAGCCAACTCCACGGCTGCTGCGTCGACAATTACCAATTGGTTCATTACTTCACAACGGATAAGAAACCGGAAGGACAGTTCCGCGAAACGATCTGTCAGTGGGAGAACACCCGCGAGTACTTCGAGGCTCATCGTATGCGTCGAGGGCATACAGCCAAGCGCAATTCGGAGGCAACGGTATTGAACCCGTTGCAGCTTCAAGATATGTGTTTTTGTCGCGGATTGAAAGCAGAAGCTACCGTACTCTAGAACCGACAAGATGGTTGTTCGATACAACCTGATCAGATCTTCCGGGTGTGCTCCCCACCAAGTTCCAGTAATTGTACGAAGAAAATTAATTCTTTGCAGGCATTTTTGTTTCAGATACGCAATATGTTTTCCCCATGTGCATTTGGAATCGAACCAGACACCTAAATACTTAAAAGAAATACTTTGAGTGATTGTTTTACCCATTAGCTGAAGCTGTAACTGTGCAGGATGGTGCTTCCTAGAAAAAACAACCAACTCAGTTTTCTCCGGAGAGAATTCGATACCCAGCTTCAAAGCCCAAGTAGACAAGTTGTCTAAGGTATCTTGCAATGGTCCTTGCAGGTCCGGTGCACTTGGCCCTATAACGGACACAACGCCGTCATCTGCAAGCTGCCTTAGCGAGCAATTTTCATCAAGACAACCATCAATGTCTTTGACATAAAAATTATAAAGAAGGGGGCTTAAACATGAGCCCTGGGGGAGACCCATGTAACTAATTCGTGAAGTTGTCGAGTTTCCATGAGAAAAGCTCATATATTTCTCAGACGACAAGTTGCTCAAATAGTTGTTCATAATTGGTGAAAGCCCACTATCGTGGAGTTTATCCGACAGGACATCGATACAAACAGAATCAAAAGCCCCCTTAATGTCCAAGAAAACTGAACCCATTTGCTGTTTTTGCGCATAGGCCAGTTGAATTTCAGTTGAAAGCAACGCAAGACAGTCGCTCGTTCCTTTGCCTCTCCGAAATCCAAATTGCGTATCTGAAAGTAAACCATTCGACTCGATGCATTTGTCTAGACGAAAAAGAATCATTTTCTCCAACAATTTCCGTATACAGGACAGCATCGCGATGGGACGGTACGAGTTATAATCCGACGCGGGTTTACCGGGGTTTCGAATGGCGATAACTCTTACTTGCCTCCAGTCATCCGGAACAATGTTGTGCTCCAGAAATTAATTGAATAAGTTCAACAAGCGTCTCTTCGCGACGTCTGGGAGATTTTTGAGCAAGTTAAACTTGATTCTATCCATTCCTGGAGCTGAGTTGTTACATGAGAGGAGCGCAAGTGAGAATTCCACCATCGAAAACGGGGAATCTATTTCGTTATTACCCGACGGACGATCACGAACGTTGGTTTGAACCAGCACCGAATCCGGGCAAACTTTCCGCGCGAAGCTGAATATCCAACTGTCTGAGTACTCCTTGTCTTCGTTGACCGGTGATGACGCGTTTCGCATTCTCCTGCCGACATTCCATAGTGTTCTCATGGAAGTCTCTCGTGACAAACCATCGACGAACCGAGGCCAGTAACCGCGTTTCTTGGCTTTAATCAAGCCCTTGAAAGTTTTCTCGAGGTCGGTGTACCGCTCGAAATCCCCGACCTTACCATGTTTGCGGAAGCGTTTAAACGCGGCGGACTTCTCGCTGTCCGCGTTGGTGCAATCCTTATCCCACCACGGAGTGAGAGGTCGTTTGCGAATGGAAACACCCGGAACGCGTTTCGTCTGTGCTTGAAGAGCGCAGTCAACGATAAGTCGCGATAAAAAGGAGTACTCATCCAGCGGAGGGAGTATCTTAACCGATTCAATACCACCGAGAACCGTGGCCGCAAATATTTTCCAGTCGATGTTTTTCGTGAGGTCGTACGCGATGTCAACCGAGCGAGTGGAAGATGAACCATTGGTAATAGAAATTTTGATTGGCAAATGATCACTACCGTAGGGATCTTGGATTACTTTCCACGAGCAATCCAACGATAGTGAACTCGAACAAAGTGAGAGGTCTAATCTGCTTACTCTTGCTGGAGGTTTGGCTACTCGTGTTGCTTCCCCGGTGTTCAGAATTGTCATTTTGAAGATGTCGCACATGTCGTATATCAAGGTTGAGCGGTTCTCGTCGTACAGTTCCCCCCAGCCTGTACCGTGAGAGTTAAAATCTCCTAAGATCAACCGAGGCTCAGATAAAACTGAGCAGATATCTGAGAGACCTTGACGAGAAATCGCAGTTCTCGGAGGAAAATATACTGAGGCAATACTGAGGTTTTTACCTCGAATATTTACCTGACACGCGACAACTTCAATGCCTGTCACGGAAGGCAGATCGATTCTATAAAAGGAATGGAGCTTATTAATCCCTAGAAGCACCCCTCCATACGAATCTGCTCGATCAAGGCGAATAATGTTAAAATCGTGGAAAGGAAGATCGGTGTCTGAAGAAAGCCATGTTTCAGGCAGATCGATTCTATAAAAGGAATGGAGCTTATTAATCCCTAGAAGCACCCCTCCATACGAATCTGCTCGATCAAGGCGAATAATGTTAAAATCGTAGAAAGGAAGATCGGTGTCTGAAGAAAGCCATGTTTCACAAAGAGCAAATGCGTCACAAAGTGAGTTGTGAACTAAAAATTTGAATGCGTCAAGTTTTGGTATAAGATCTCTACAGTTCCACTGAAGAAGAGAGATCATATCTCCGACCTCATTCGGAAAATTATCCATCAAAAGATATGATCGATGCAAGGAAGGACCACCTAGAAGCTAGTTGCTTCAAAAAAGGGTTTTCACAAATGGAAGCACTAAATTAATAATGTTCCTAGTTGAGTCAGAGACGTTGAATATATTGAAGATGCTATCCACAATTCCAGAAAACGTGAACATGGCATCATGTTCTTGCTGGTTATTCAGCTGTTTTTCTGGCTGAAAAACTGGGATATCTGGGGTTTTAGATGATCCCGGAAGTGGCGGAAAGTCTTTGTTAAAATTACAAACTTTAAATCCCGGTGGTGGGGGTTTTGCTACATTTCCGCTACCTCTTAAATTTGTCAAGGTAGGTTGAGAGTCCGTACGAGAGGCCTTACGAGGTTTTTGGGTGACGTTTGTTTTGGACCGCTTCCTCGTGTTGCCGTTAAAGACAAAAGGACTACTCTCACCAACCTCTGAGTCAGAGCCCTGATCATTATCTGGCAGGAGGTGGAATGTATTGTTGCTTTTTGGGGTGGTTTGGGAAGATGAAGCGGTCGTTTTCAAAATTTCTGCCAACGAGCGCTTAGAGCGAGCTTGCAAGGACCGCTTTAGTTTTTCTCCCTGCTGTTTGTACTTCGGGCAATCACTCAGAGCATGCGGAGCATCCTTACAGTAAACGCATTTTGGGGTAGCATGACAAGGACCCTCCGTATGCTCCTCCCCACATTGATCGCACCGCGGTTTGTTGGAACAAAAGTCCGCGGTGTGACCTAGTTGTTTGCATCTCAAGCAATTCATTACCCTCGGTACAAACAAGCGTACAGGTAGTCGAACCTTCCCAATTGTGACGTAGTCAGGTAATGCCGATCCTGAAAAGGTCACACGAAACGAATCTGAGAGGGTATACTTTTTGTTTGTGCCTATGTGCGACACTGACTGCAGTTGAATGCAGTCCAGTATCTTGACTTTCGGGAGGGCATGGTTTTTGAAAATGCCCAACGATTCGACTTGCAGGAAATCCTCACAAGACAGACTCGAATCGGTGACCACTCCTTCAATTTCTACGTCACAACTGGGGACGTAGACTCGATATTCGATCGAAAAAAGCTCACAGGCAACAATTCGGTTTGCCTGTTTCAGGTTATCAACGGTAACGCGCAGTTTGTTTGGCGTCACCTTAAAGATATCGGTTACGGCCAAAAAATGTTTTGTCAGATCCTTCGAAATCCGAGAAATATTCAAAGGTTTTTGTTTGGGCCGGAAGAAAACAACCCACGGACCTTTCGAGTCATCAGGGTAAGCCTTGTGGCGGGGGGTCGCTGATATTTTCGGGGGAAGGAGTGGAGTAGGGGGCACAGAAGGACAAGGCGGCGATGGTGGACAAGGCGGCGATGGAGAAGAAGGGGGCTGTGGTAGAGATTTCACTTTTGGATAGGCTCCAGTGTTCTTGCTGGTGGTTTGATCAAGGTGCTCTTCGGGGGTATCCATTTCCTCAGAGCTATCAAGCTTTTCAAATGAGGGAGACTTTATTGACTCATCATCAGAGATGTCAAGCGACAGACCCCCGCCTTTATTTGTATCATCCATTGCGGTGACTTAAGATACCACCGCAACGGAATTGGTTGCAATATTAGCTATTAAATGTTTATATTTTCCACAAATTTCAAATATATGGATTGAAATTGGAAAGGAAACAACAAGAAAAGGAAGTCAACACTGTGAGTGAATTGCTCAAAGTGTTAAAAAAAAAATAAAATATGTGCAAAAAAAACTAAATAAGATAATGAATAATAATAAAAATAATAATTTGTAAGAAAGGAAATTCAACGCTGCAGGGGGATTACTTAATATTAGCAAATCAAAAACCAACTACGCCTGTGATTTCTTTTTGGGGGTACACTTTATGAAGACCAAAAATTGAACATGTAACGAAATTATGAAAGATTTTGAACGTTAATAACTCAACTGCCCCTGGACCAATTTCAAGAATTTTCCGACTGTTGATTTTCAACAATAAACTATTAAAAATAGTGGTAAATGTCAAGCATTGCCCAAAAGCGTCGAAATAATTAACAAATCCACCAATTACGTACATGCATAGGCTGCTTCCCTAACACAGTCATCAGATAATCGTTTTGAGACGAAACAAGTCTATGTAGCATTGCTGCTTCCCCAACAGAGAGTCGTTAGTAGACGAATTAAGTCGAAGTGGCATTCGTCTCCGATCTTCGGGCCTGTACAAATAGGGAGGATGCAATTGCGTAACATTTTGCACACTTATCACTATATTCAAAACCACACGCCCCCAACGACCACACAAAATACTCTCCAGAGTTGCAATCTTGTAACCAAATTTGGAAGTAGGGGTGCAAGTAGTTTTGATCGATTCTCTTCATCGAACTTCTGTTTCTTTAATAACTCGACGGCAAACACATTCATTGATACGTTTGTTGTTCTGGGTGATAGAAAAGGATAGCAGAAATAGAGGTTGCTGACTTAGACCGACCATGCTTTAAGCTGTGCCAATATGGTCTAGTTGTTGCACTACCAGGAAAAAAGCACGTCAAAGGATTCAGAACAAAGTTCTGAAGATGATTTTGAAGTTGCCTCCCTGGTACAGTAATACCGAGGTACATAGAATTTCAAATGTTGAGACTTAATAACAGGGGCCTCCCTTAGCTCAGTCGGTAAAGGCCCAGCTACAAAGCAAGACCATGCTGAAGGTGGCTGGGTTCGATTCCCGGTTCGGTCTAGGAATTTTTCGGGTTGGACTTCCCTGGGCATAGAAGTATGATTGGACTTGCCACACAATCATATCAATGCAAAAATTATACAGGCATCGAAAGCTCTCAATTATTAACTGTGGAAGTGCATCTAGAACACTAAGTTGAGAGCACACAATAAGTTAATATGCGAAATGCAATAAGGTTGAAATGCGAAGAAGAAGAAGAAGACTTTAGAACAAATGTCCAATAAAATAATTAATAATTTCTGGCAAAAATCGTTGCAATCCACAATTGCAATAATTAATTCCCTTTATACTTAGATAAGATTTAGTTTTAGTTTTAAGTTTTAAGATTTTAGTTGTTATACTGACATGCAGGTTCGAAAAAAAACCTGTTTAAAACACTGAATCTCCAAGGCAGGAACAATGTAAAAACACTTAGATATATATCATAACAATTAAGGCTGGTAAGTTACTATAATAACTGGAGCACCTAGGTTAAAATGAAATGTAATTTATTTTTAATTTGGAACAAATAAAGAGTTAAAAAAATAAATAAAAGAGATTGCTGATATTCATCGTACACACACTAGGTACCGTATACGTATACGAGAAATGTTTTCATCAGGAAAAAAATCTTGCAGAGCGAAAAAATTTCCTGATGAAACAAATTACTAAGCGGCGCCGGTGGTGTAGAGGTAAGCGTGATTATCTCTAACCACAGCTGGACATCCCCCCACTGGACGGGGCCCCCAAGGACCTCCTACAGTGGACCTATGTTTTGTTATTGGTTTTGTATTGTTCATTTTATATTTTGTTCTTCTTTTTTTTGTATCTTTTTAGTCTGTCTTTTTCGTATGCTATTTACTGTGTTATTGTACTAGCTGTTTAAATGTTTTAGTTCAAGCAATGTGGCTGGGGGACCTCTTTCTAAGGCTTCCCACCCTTTACGGAGATGAACTAGCCTACGGCTAAAAATCTCCTAAAAAGAGAAAAAAAAACTCTCTCCCCAGCAGGCCTGGGTTCAATCCCAGTCGGCATCGCCGGTATGTTCTGAAGCATAACATCTCTGATCACGCCTTCCTTCGGAAGGGAAGTAAACCGTTGGTCCCCGGCGGACACTGATGTTCTTCGGCCTTCCAACCTGTCGCAGACACCAGTTCAACCCCTGTCCAGCAGCAGACGGGTCGAGACTCTTGCGAGTGCCCCAATCATTGAACCGAAGGCTTTAAGTCTGTACTACCATCGGCCCTTTTCAGGGCAAACAAAATTTTCCAAAAGAGTTAAACTTCTGAACATGTCCCAACTAAAATTCATATCAAAAGGTTCTTTTCAGGACAATCATAGTCATACCATAGAGGTAACTCTAAGACTAGAAGGTCCCGAAATAACGTGCTCAACTTTTTGGATCAGCTCTGGTCGGTCCCAAGCTAATCGATGCACCCCTCGAAATATAGGAAAATCCATGAACCCCTCATTTTATCTGTCAAACTTTCATAGCGAATCAAAACAAACATTGTGGAGTAGTAGAATTCCGACTAGAATGGGGTACGTTAATCGTTTGCTTGGGACCAATAGGCTAGTCAAGTAGTGAGCCAATTTAAAATCGTTAGTTTCGTATTGATTGTTGGTCATACTAAAGAGTATGAACAGAGAGAACCCCGCTCAAATTCCGATTCCTACACAAAACACAAGCTCCTGCTGCAGTTAACAAATAACATTTATCATATAAGACCATGCACCCGAGCAAAGTCCAGCATCAAAATGACAGCAAATTGAAATCAAGTTTTGATATCAACATCAAACTGAAATCATAATTGACGAGTAATCATCACAACATCAAATTTAGATTTCAATTTGATCTCAGATTTTGCTCGGGTAGTCCATCGTCACCATTGCGTACAAACTCATAGCCCGGGCGAAGTCTGAGATCAAATTAAAATCTAAATTTGATGTTGTGATTTCGCTGATAGTGATTACTCGGGCTACTGTCGTTTTGGTCGTTTTAACGGTTAAAATATCAAAATTGAGAGCAAACAAATCTTCCTGTGACATGATATTTCTGCTATCAGTGAGAGCAAACTGAAAACTTAATTTTGATATCCATTTTTCCTGTTGATAACAAAACAAGTATTCAATTTGATGTTATGCTAAGGCAATGAAAACAAACCCGCAGCAACATATGTTTTAAGAACAAATTTACAGCAAAATTAAAACAAAATTAGGTATCAAATTTGTCAATTGCGTAAACTGAAATCAAATTATGATTTCAGTTTGATGTTGATATCAAAACTTGATTTCAATTTGCTGTTATTTTGATGCTGAATTTTGCTCGGGAGGGCTGTCCCTTGTAGTTTTTATTAGCTTTCACTGCTGGGAACCAAACTAAAAACAATAACGACACATTATTCTACGAGTACTTTAAAGTTAATTTATTTTTAAAGACGATATTTGCGTAAATAATATAATTTGCATCGTTAAAAACGCGAGCCGCGAATAATGATGTAAGATGAAACTGTTTTGTTTAACTTTTTTGTACACACCGCATTCGAAGGTATGTGTGTGTGTGTGTACGAATCGTCTATCATCATATCCAGTGTTTTCGATTTAGTTCAAACAAATTGTGTAAAAACAATGCTTTTATTGCTTTTAAATGTGCTTAAACTATGTTCAATTTAGAAACCATCACCCATAAAAATAAAAAAATCTTATTTTGTTTTCCAATACAAAAGTATGGTAGTAAATATACGTAAATGTGGTTTTGAATCAATCAACTACTACGACTAATTGACTTGGTTGGATTTATTGGCTAGGTGCATGATTATTTTCTATACGGAAAGGGGTATCCTAGGTGGTAGGTCGTTAATATTGGCAAATTGAATTTCAATGTAGTGAGGGTTTCAATACTGGATGATAAAAAGATAATCTACAAAAAATGACGAAGGTTGAAATTTACAGCATGATAGATATCACTTTTTTTTTATCTTTCTAATGTATTTTTGTAATTGTTACACATTTGACCTAACAATAGCGAACTCTAGCAGCTATATTTACGTTAGTTGCGGTAGTGCATGATATACACTCACACCACTACACCATCAATGATAATCAATTCGCGTATCGTATCACCGGTACCTCTGATACAGCTTGTTGTTCTCATTACTATTACCCGAGATAAAGCACCTCTTAGATCTTTATAAAAATACGATATGGACTAAACAATCTTCACTGAAAATTTCAAGTCATTTAGAATAATAGTTTAAAAGTTACAGCCATTTTTATCGAATGCAACCTTAATACTGAAATCTTAGTAGATTTAACGGTGTTATCCATGTTATCCATATGCAAAATAGTATTCCTAACTATGATTTATGTTTAGTGTGTATAACAAATCACATGATGCTTTTATTGTACAATATGATGATATTTGATACTCACTAAGCAGAGTTTGTGAAAAGTACTTGATAGTATTTGCTATGTCCGAGCCAGATGGTGCTGGAATTTGATTGCTAAGTAGTCGTACATGAAATTCATGCAGACATCGCAATTTGGCTTGAACTGAAATTTGATTTAAAAAAATTAATAGACATATGGCCTAAGTTCTTAAAATTTTAAGATACTCACATGCTGCTCCTCTAGTGCCCATATTAACGAGCTGAACTCTAAAGCTTCCCGTCATTTGTTATCAGCTTTCTCTGGTATTTCACTCATCTAAGTTTAACTACTTCTAGTAACTTATGTAACTTATGAAGTTTCACTACCTACATCCAGTATTCCAAATGTAATCTTACCAACATTAATGTTTCACTACATGCCGAATAGACACTGGATTATTGATTAGCTTAATTGATATCCCAAAAAATATTACTAACAGGGCTGTTTTTTCCAGTAACACGACTTTTTCTTTTCTGTGATGTGATACAGTTCAACCATCCAAGATGGCAGATGAGATGGAAAATCAATAATTTGAAGCAGCAGGCATTTCGCTATGCATACGATAGAAGAAGAAAATTCTGGAGGAAATGCGGTGCGGAAAATCATTCACGTCTGAGATGGTATGACAATTACATATACAAGCTTACCCAGTCAGCTGGTATCGCTTACCGAAACCATACGCGTAATGCTAACAAATGCACGCAGGCGTACGTAGACACGTGCTTCGCTTTCAGATACCACGTTGTGTGTTCGGAGGGATCGTTTGTTTTGGTATGAGTTGGTTTGTTTACACTCGGAACGCCTGAACTATATACAGTTAAGTAGTAGTAGTAGTATTGGTAGTAGTAGTATTAGCAGAACGGTTAATGCCTTGTTCAGACTACAGAGATATAACATATTATAATTTAAATCGACAGTAATGCCTTGTTCAGACTACAGAGTTATAACATGTTATAGTGCTATCTTGATGGTGGTTTCTGTGTTGCAATTAATTGACAACCGTTATAACATGTTATAACTCTCCAGTCTGGACAGCGTTTAATAGTACGTTCAGACTACAGAGTTATAACATGTTATAGCGCTATCTTGATGGTTGTTTCTGTGTTGCAATTATTTGACAACCGTTATAACATGTTATAACGGTTGTCAACTAATTGCAACACAGAAACCACCATCAAGATAGCGCTATAACATGTTATAGCTCTGTAGTCTGAACGTACTATAAGACTACAGAGTTACAACATGTTATAACCCTAATATAGTAATGGTCACCCTAATGGTGGAGTAAAAAATATGAGGCTAATATTTTTTGATAAGGAAGAATTATACAAATTTTCAGGAAGTTCTGAGACTCACTATAACTTTTTTCCATGGAATTGATTATAGTGCCTATAGTTTACGCCGGTTAATCACTAGTCTACTAGTCAGACTACAGAGCTTTAACATGTTGATCATCTTGATGATATTTTTATGCCTTGTTCAGACTACAGAGTTATAACATGTTATAGCGCTATCTTGATGGTGGTTTCTGTGGTAAAATTATTTGGCAACCGTTATAACATGTTATAACTGCTCAGTCTGGACAGCGCTTAAAACGCTATCCAGACTGGAGAGTTTTAACATGTTATAACGGTTGTCAAATAATTGCAACACAGAAACCACCATCAAGATAGCGCTATAACATGTTATAACCATAGAGGTAACTCTAAGACCACTGGGTCCCGAAGAAAATCATTATTTTTTTTGGCTCACTCAGTACCAGAACAACGGTCCCAAGCAGTCCCAAGCTATTTCACTCACCCCTGCATGTTCTGCATGAATCCACACACCCCTGATGTTATCTGTCAAACTTTCATAGCGAATCAAAACAAACATAGTGTAGTAATAGAATTTCAACTAGAATAGGGTACGTTAATCGTTTGCTTGGGACCAATAGGCTACTAAAGTGGTGAGCCAATTTAAAATCGTTAGTTTCGTATTGATTGTTGTTATAACTCTGTAGTCTGAACCAGGCATAAAAATATCATCAAGATGATTAACATGTTAAAGCTCTGTAGTCTGACTAGTAGACTAGTGATTAACCGGCGTAAATTATAGGCACTATAATCAATTCCATGGAAAAAACTAGGGTGACCATTACTATATTAGGGTGGCCCAAAAAATCTATATTATTCAAAAATGCCTTTTTTTCATAACTTGTTTGAACATTTTTCAGGTTCTATAATTGTTTTTGTCTCCCAGAAGCTCCGTTATCGACATGATATATTTCACTTCTGAATGAAAGTCATCCGATACTAACACAAAAAAACTGGTTGCCGTTTACTCTGCCGAAAAATAAATCACAAACTGACTGTTCGCAACATTTTCTCTTGGCGGGACTCTTATTATAACATCGACCCTGGGTGCAACATTCAGTTCAGCCTGGGGGCCGTACATAAACCACGTAGACCAAGTTTTAAACGTTAAAGATCCTACCTTCCCCCTTCTATACTTTTCTAAAACTTTAAAATTTAAAAGCGTTTTGTTTCAATACTCCTCCCAAAGCATCACAAGAGCCCTTTCCATGACCAGTTGCGAAAAAATTCCACACAACAGCAATGCCAAAATCTTTTTGCATGTGCATCACCTACGAGTGAGTGATATAACTACGAGTCCAAGCTATAACTCATAGGTATATCACTCGTTCGTAGGGAATAGTGCTCTCCAGGCGGGTTCGTATTGGTGCGATTTGCGTGTGATAGTGAGATAAAATTGTTTGTTAGCTGTGAGAAATTTTTTGTTTGCTGTAAGAACTGTCATTCTAAAGTAAAAATAAACAACAAAACGAAAACAAACCCTACACTTACACGGTAACAGTCAAATACCCTTTTATGAGTAAAAGTTAACCAATTTTTAATAAAAGTGGCATTTCTCATCAATGAGTAAGTTATTTGAACAACAATGAGTTTCTGCTAACAGTAGCTAAAAGTTACTACTTAATTGGCCTAATAAATTAATCATTAATTAGTAGTGCCATTTTTATTTACAATGGGTTCACTTTTACCACAAACGAAGTGACAGACGGAGCGGCTCGAAAACATTGGTGACGCACCTGCTATTGCAATTTTTCAGTGTACCACATGGCAACACCACTACTACTGCGAGGGGGCGACACATCTAAATCTCACTTCTATACTCAAAAATATTACTAAACAAGCAAAGATTAAAATTTAATCATTTTAAGGTTGACCAACGTTTATACATTGATACGATTAAATTTTGATTCAAAATTATACTAAGTCCGAATATCGGCGTGAAATTCGTTCAGTGTTTTTTTTTTTTTGCAAAGCAGTAACTGAGTTTCAACATTCAAGCAAAATATTCAAACAAAGCTGTGGTTATTATTTGCGGGGTGTTTTCCGAAGAACTGTGTGAACTGTGTTAGAGAAACAAAACGTCGAACTTCGGTAATTCACAATTGAAGAAAAATCTCGAGAAAAATCGCCTGTGATGGGTTGAAGCACCAGCGTTTGATTGCCTCCATGTGGCACAACCCGAGTGGAGAACTGAAAGCAGTCGACTGGGATTTGGCCCTAATTGCCATCGCCCAAGCTTTGAGTAGTGTTCCCAAGGGCAAGTTGGAGCAGTTGCTGGATGATTAGACTAATGCCGAAGCGTTGATTTGCCCTTAAGGATCTGCTGAACTGCTTGGGATCGGAAACTTGTGCGTCGCTGAAGTCGTCAAGATGGAGGATTTCTTCGTCTTTACCAAAGTCATCACGGTGATGTTAGAGTGCAGCTGATCCACGCCATCCTGCCGGAAGCTACCTGCACTGAGAAACAAGACACCTACATCAACCCGGAAGGCCACACTCATAAAACTCTCGTTGCAGTGACTCTCCCAGGTCTGTCCCGCGAAGATCCTTCGTACCCTGTCAGAAATTCCCAGAGCTTCTCTGCCATACACCCTATAGATGAACTGCACTTCCGACCGAAGGACATCACTTCGCACCTAATGTTCTATAGCCAAAAGAAAGAAGGATTCAAGAACATCGCGTTCCACTTTCTTCTGCAGAAGATCGGTTGAAACTCATAGCCATGTCATGTTCCACACCGAAAACCACTCCACCAATGAGATGGGCATTTGGATGAATGAATGTGACCTGCCATCATTTTGTATCGAAGTTCAACTAAAACCTCCCAAGGGCAATTAAAAGATGTTCCAGCGACGGGGTTGAGCAAATTGACTTTCTCCAGGAACAAAAAATCCCAGCAGCTCTATGGCATCAACCAGTAGGCAAATCGTTTGTAATTTTCACAAGAAATAAAAATAATTAGTTGCGCTTCAATGTTTTTTTCATTACAGTAAAGAAAACAAACAATCAGTATCACCCTTCAGATATATCCAGATTAAGCAACCCAAGCTTAAAGTCAAACAATACAAAGTAAGCATAACATGAATTTATACTCGCGTCCTTATACAGGACTTTTATACTAAGTTTGCATTTTCTCCTTTTATACCGAGCTATGCGTCGGTCAGGAGAGTTGCGATTTAGCGTAGCTTTTATACTATTTAGATTTTAATATTTTTTGAGTGTAGATACTCGAAAAATCTCGTACTAGCGAATAAATCTTCGAACAATCTTCTATCATTTTTCGCATCCACTTGCATCGCACATCAATTTTTTGCAGGAAATCTTCAGAATCGTCATCAATCTGCTTTCTATCTACTCAGCGTGTGTAACCAGTGGTTCCAAATTATTACTTGTTGGCTCCTCCAAAAACTTATTGCCGTATAAAACGAATACGCCCTTCTGATTAAACTAGCACATTTACTGAATGATTGGTAACAGTGGCACTCACTTGTTGGCTTGCGAGTGTGTGAGCCTGTTCCACTTCCACGAGTACCGATTCGAGTGCGATCCTATTATAACAGTTTGAGCGGGCAAAACATATCCCAGCCCTATTAGTACCTGAGCTCATCCACAGATGGCGCCTAAGGTTTTGAGAGCAAGGTGTTTCACAACACACAACATAAATGTCATGTGGAATGTTCTAGATTAAGGACATTATTTTAAAATATATATATATATAGCTCAGCTTCTACCCGGAAAAGATCTTTTTCCAACTTATCCTAGCACGGAGTAGAAGCAACAATCAATACGAAACTAACGATTTAAAATTGGCTCACCATTTTAGTAGCCTATTGGTCCCAAGCAAACGATTAACGTACCCTATTCTAGTTGAAATTCTATTACTACACTATGTTTGTTTTGATTCGCTATGAAAGTTTGACAGATAACATCAGGGGTGTGTGGTTTCATGCAGAATATGCAGGGGTGAGTGAAATAGCTTGGGACTGCTTGGGACCGTTGTTCTGGTACTGAGTGAGCCAAAAATAATAATGATTTTCTTCGGGACCCAGTGGTCTTAGAGTTACCTCTATGGTAGAAGTGCGCGCGTGTGTTGCAGTTAATCTTAGGTAGTGAATTAAATAACCTCATGGTGAAAACGTGTTAATTTCAGTGATTGTTTCTTTTTTTTGCTTAGTAGGCAGTACAACCATAGAGGTAACTCTAAGACCACTGGGTCCCGAAGAAAATCATAATTATTTTTGGCTCACTCAGTACCAGAACAACGGTCCCAAGCAGTCCCAAGCTATTTCACTCACCCCTGCATGTTCTGCATGAATCCACACACCCCTGATGTTATCTGTCAAACTTTCATAGCGAATCAAAACATACATAGTGTAGTAATAGAATTTCAACTAGAATAGGGTACGTTAATCGTTTGCTTGGGACCAATAGGCTACTAAAGTGGTGAGCCAATTTAAAATCGTTAGTTTCGTATTGATTGTTGGTACAACTATTGTAAATAGTACGATAAAGGAGGGTAGTAATACTAAATTTTTTTGTAAAAATCACTCTCACTTGAACCTACAGAAGAAAGAAATGAGAAGAAAAAGGTAATTTATTTTGTAACATTGTGAAAACTATGCTGGTGTAGAATAGTGACGTCACAGGGTAACTAATGCTGGTGGTTAGGTCCAAAGGGCATTTTTCTTTTATTTTGTGGTCCAATCTGACAGGAAAGTGTCCGGTGAGTGGAACTCCGGTGGTGCTCCGTGTTCCGCGAAGAGGCAGGGTGTTTGCGACGTCTCGGAAGGGCGCCATTGCGATTATTGCCACATGGAGAGGCAGTGACTAGCCCCAAAAGCCACATCAGCCATCATCAAAGCTACCCGTCCGCCATTGTAGATCCACCGTATCCAAAGCCACCGCGTGGTCAACGCTAGTGTTAGCGGGTTGAATCTAGTGCCCGGCTTTCATCATCGTCATCTTCGGCTAACCTCATTCGCCCGTGCGGATAAATTATCCGGCTGCGGCCGTCCGCCACCACCACCTTCAGCTTCCCACCACCGCTACAAGTGTCATCCATCATGGTCAACCACCGTTATCATCGCCAGCACGACCAACCCTAATCAACATCGTCAACAGTACCATCACCAGCGTAAACCTGGACTCGGTCCGAAAATAACGCATGCAAGTACCCTAAATTGTGACGTCACGAATATACAAATGTAGAATGAAAAAGTAGATTCAGTGGCAGTCAGTTATTTCCAAGAGCAGCCCTGGTTAACATATTTTCACCCTTTTCGTAATTCCGTCTGAAACCGGGTTCACAAGGGAACCGTCAGGCCTCGCCTTTCTAGTGATACGAGTTAAAATTTCTTCTTCGGGTGTGTTGAGCATTCATTCAGTGTTAGTTCTGTCGTTACCTTCTCTTTGCAAGGCAAACGACATCTGTGGGTTGAGTATTATTATCTTTGTTGCTCCTGTTAATTTGGAATTCGCATATTTGACGCAAAAGTGGAAGATACAAGCTACAGTAAATGACCCTGAAATCCCTTATCCTGAGTTAGCAGGTAACAATTTGGCGCCCAACTAAAATTTGAATTTATTTTTGCATTGAATTATCGAATTACCATTATTATAGGGGAAATGAAGGCTTCGGCATGACAGACTATTTTCGGCAACCCAAATTGAAACACTATTTTCACTGGATTTTCTTACGAAAACACTTCGCTGAATGCATGCAAACGATTCTTTATGCTTTCAGCTTCAATTTGACTATATTTTTACCACTTAGAAAAAGCAATCTAGCAAGGTTTTCTTGAAATGCAACACACGCACTACAAATTGTAGCTGATTTCGAGTTGCCGATAATAGAACAGCAGTTTTACATGCAGTTCAAATGGAACGGTTGCCGAAGAAAAATTGGTTGCCGACAGTACTCGGTCTCACTAGAGAAGATTGGAGCTTTGTAAAAGCGTTTCAAAACAGTTTTTGAGAATTCTTTCGACTGAAATTGCTAGATCAGCTGGCAGCAAAAGATTGTAAACAAACCAATACTGCATATGTGTGCGTTGCTTAGAGAAAAAGGCTATAGAAAGAAGGTCGCTGCTTAGGTTGCCGAGAATACGTAAATTCCCCTACATTATTTTTTTTTTATTGTTATATATTTATCGTATTGATACAAGTTTTCGTCCCCCGGAAGGGAGAGCAAAAACAAAGCCCTGTTTAGTTAGCTTCGTCCTCCAAACGAAGTTTAGATTTGTTTGAGAACTGGCAAATTGATTAGAATTTAACAATGGATGTTGAATTCGAAATGTTGTACAAAAGTATGTTAGTACATCATCTCGAACGTCAGGAGATTGAGTATGAATTGAAAATCAGAGGTCTTCCATTCACGGAAACCGAAACGTCTGAAGGAACAATTGAAAACGGAAAAAGATCTAGGCAATCAGGACTTGGAATTTGAGCGGTTAGATACTACGATAGACGAGGAAATTAAATATATCGACGCGAAAGTAAAGGAAATTAAAGATTGCCTTACTGGTAAAACCCGTTTCGAGGGAATACGCGATAGTCTCAAAACACGGTTAGCACACTTCTTTGCGCGAACCAAGAGATTGCCGGAAAATACCGAGAAAGATGAAGATCTCATGGATATCGACACACTCATTTCGTGTATTCGCGGAGCATTTAATTCCCTTTTTCCATTGTTTTCGGGACAACGCGATTTATTAGAACAATTGAACCAATCGTTTTCGAAGCTCTTGGTAGCCAATCAAGAATCGCTCGAAGGATCCAGGAATTCGCGAAAACGGAGCTTAAAGTCAGTTGAAAATCAGGTGGGCTATCAAAACGTTCCGTCAAATTTTCTACCGTTCATGATGCCTCCATGGATGTTCGGGAACTCCCAGATGCAAATGTGGGCGTTTCAACAGATGATGAGACCAGAATCATTAGAAAACTTTCCCAACCCTCTGAATGTTCAACAGGTTTCGCGACAGGTAGAGGAACCGCAAAAAAAATCGAAGAAATCGTCGCGTCTTGCTAGTCCGAGAGTTCGAAATTCAAGTCAGGAATCGAAGAAATCGTCGCGTCGTGCTAGACCGAGAGTTCGGACAAAGATGAATACTAAGATGAAACTGTCGGAAGAAAAACTTTCTATTTTAGTGTCTTCTTTCACGGTCCCTTTCATCCAAGGAGAACCCCCCGTATTCAAGGTAATTTTGTGGTTTTGCTGCCCCCTCGGAAGAGATGAAATTTTGCGCTCATTTTTATCAAAACAATCACACCAAAATCAGAGATGTCCCATTTTTTAATTACTCGATTGACAACTAATCGATTATTTTTTTGTTCGCTGTGCTGCTATTTTTCCACCAATGAGAGTGCAGCACATGTTTGAAACGATCGGTGATGATCCTGTGGAGATGTTAATGCTTATATCGGCAAGATCTAACCGATTATAAATAGTTTACTTTTCGGTTCGTTAATCGATTAAACGATTATTCGAATGAAAATCGGACATCACTAGATGAATGTGAAACGTCATTTCAAATATAAGGCCGTTCATAAATAATGATACAATTTGAAAGGGACCGGGGCTAATCACAAATTACGTCTCCATGGTAACTGAAATAAACACGAGTGTTCACCGGTTGGTTCGGAGTTCAAGTTCGGAATCGAAGAGGTCATCTAGTTCGGAAGCTGGATGGTCGGCAGTCGAACCTCGGAGGTCGTCACGGGAAAAGAAGCACGGTCACAGATCCGAAAAACGTAGACCAGTTTCGGACTGGAAATTGAAATACGACGGGTCAGATAACGGGCAGTCGTTGATGAAGTTTTTGAAAGAGGTCGATTTTTCGCGAAATCCGAGAAAATGTCACCGAAAGATCTGTTTCGGTCGGCTATTCACTTGTTTAACGGTGCGGCGAAAACATGGTTCATGACAGGATTCGAGAATGAGGACTTCACCTCGTGGGAAGAGTTAAAAGAAGAACTGAAACGCGAATTTTTAAGCCCGGATCACGACCATACAAGTGAGATACGCGCGATCGCGAGAAAGCAAGGACCGCGCGAGACTTTTCAGGATTATTTTCTGGAGTTGCAGAAACTCTTTAATTCGTTAACAAAACCGATGACCGAGCGCAGAAAGTTCGAAATCGTGTTTCGGAACATGCGAGCAGACTATAAGGGTCACGCTGTGTCCTCGGAGATTGACAATCTAGTCAATCTCAAGAAATTCGGAAGACGTTTAGACGCAACTTACTGGTACAAATACCAAACTTCGACAACCGATTCGAACCCGCGCGGAAAATCATCTCAAGTAAATGAGTTGAACACCGGTTCGAAACCGAAATCGAAACCCAGAACGGACGAGAAACAAAAATCGCGAACTTTTCATAATTCGTCATTAGAGCGACGCGCATCGGATGATGAGAACCGAACGTGACAGAAGAAATCGAGTAATGCTTCCCAAACAAATGAGCATAAGGACGGAGGTTTACAGATTTTGTTGCAAAATTATCAGCCACCTAAGGATGGTTACTGCTGCCGCTTAAAAGGTCACCACATTCGCGATTGCGAAAGACCGAAAAAGAAGTATTGCCTGAAGTGTGGGTTCCACAATGTGGACACCTTTGCATGTCCTTGGTGTGCAAAAAACGCGTCGAAGACTGTCCCAGAGGGCCGACAGTTCGACCGACATTAAAGTCCCTTGAAAATACTGAGCAAATTAAAGATACTTTACGAAACCTAGGGTTTAACCAAGTATCGTCAACCGATTATGTACATTCGCACCATTTTCAAGTAAACGAACTGATTGTAAATATAGCCAACGATGATAGGCCATTCGTTAAATTATCCGTTTTTGAAATTCCTCTTATAGGTTTGCTGGATAGCGGGGCTCATCTGAGTATCCTTGGAATTGGAGCTTTAAAACTTATTAGGAAAAGTGGTTTAGAATTGTTTCCCTCCGATGTGAGTCTGCGGACTGCGAATGGAGAAGAACTGGAGGTTTCCGGTTTAGTATACCTACCTGTTACTTTTAATGGTGCTACTAAAATGATAGATACCTTAGTAGTACCACAGACAAACAGACATAACACATTGAATATTTCTCACTGTAAAACATTGTCGCTAAAACATTACCCCCATCTGTTGAGTACACTGTGGTGGGCACTACACTGAACAGATGGCGGTAGTGTGTAAACGTCAAACGCAAGGGAATTAACTATGCGTGCCACAGGTGGTGGTACTACCAACTACGATACTTTTAAATTGTCCGTTAAATGCTTGTTCGATGAACAACGTGCGAGAGTTATGTCTGTTTGTCTGTGGTAGTACCCTCACTGAAGAGGAGAATCCTCTTAGGAATGAACTTTTGGCGAGCCTTCGATATCCGTCCTATGGTAGGACAAGCTCAAGTCAAAGCGGTTGAATTGGACGATGACTCTGAGGTCATTCTTGAAGAGGAGTATTCTCAAACCCGCAATTCCAAAGTTGAATTGGATGAAGAACAAGTAGCAAGGTTAAACGAAATCAAAAGTCAATTTAAAATAGCCACTGAAGGTTTACTGGACACTACTGACTGGATTAGTCACCGAATCGAACTTACAGATGAAGCTAAGAAACTTCCTCCAGCTAGAATTAACCCGTTTCCTAGTTCCCCTAAGAAGCAGGACCAAATTAATTTAGAACTAGATAAAATGCTGGAGTATAAAATCATCGAAAAATCGTATAGTGACTGGGCTTTACGCCTAGTTCCTGTAGATAAAACAGATGGAACGGTGCGCCTGTGCCTGGATGCGCGCAAACTGAATGAACGTACGGTTAGAGACTCCTATCCCCTCCCACACGCAGATAGAATTTTAAGTAGACTAGGAAGAGCCAATTTAATAACTACTCTGGACCTGTCGAAGGCGTTCTTGCAAGTCCCTCTGCATCCTAGATCTCGAAAATTTACCGCACTATCTGTGCTGGGACAGGTATTCATCTACTTAGACGACATCATCATCGTCAGCGATACGTTTGAGGAGCACCTAGCCATACTTCAAGAAGTTGCATCCAGACTTAGAGCTGCCAATTTGTCCATCAACTTGGAGAAATCACATTTTTGTGTGTCCGAGGTGACATATCTAGGCTATATACTAGGCCAGACTGGTTTGAGGCCAAATCCAGATAGAGTGTCAGCAATAGTAAATTACGAACGACCTACTTCATTGAGGGCCCTTAGAAGATTCTTGGGCATGTGCAATTATTATAGGAGGTTTTTGGCTAACTATAGTGCCATTACACAACCCCTTACGGATCTCCTGAGAGACAAACCTAAAACTATTTGTTGGAACGATAAAGCCGAAGCGGCATTTAACAAAATAAACGAACACTTAATTAGTGCCCCCATATTAACGAATCCCGACTTTTCACTTCCTTTTGCAATACACTCCCCCCTATTCTGCGAGTCACGTGACTCTCTCTCACCGGTGAGTCACCTCACACGAGGTGACAATTGTCACCTCACTGGTGACAGAGAGTTACGTGACTCACAGAATAAGGGGGACTGTGACGCAAGTGATGCTGCCATAGCAGGTGTGCTTACACAAACGCATGAAGGGATCGAGCAGCGTACTATTCTCAAAAACTGACCACAACCCAACAACGGTACTTCGCTACCGAAAAAGAGGGCGGTACTAAAATCGATTGAGAGATTTCGCTGCTATGTGGAAGGTAGCAAGTTCACAGTTTATACAGATGCATCTGCCCTAACGTACATCATGCGCAGCAGCTGGCGTACGTCGTCACGCTTATGTCGCTGGAGCATAGAACTCCAAAAGCACGACATGACGATCTTTCACCGAAAAGGAGCTGACAACATAGTCCCCCTTATTCTGCGAGTCACGTGACTCTCTTGGGCTTATTCTGCGCCGCGCGTGAGGTGAGGTGACTAGAGTCACTTGTCTCACTTGATTCTGGCTGGCGAATGCGATGAGAGAAGTCACCTCGGATGAACGCCAATGAACTCTCACTGCATTCCCAAAGTCGACTCCAGTGACTATAGTCGTCTTGAAGTGACATTTGAAGTCGTCTTCCCATCTGCTATCGACTCGTGTTAAAATGGAAGCCAAAAAGTAAGTAGAATTAAATTTTTCATGTTTAGATGTCATTTAAGGTTTTTTTTTAATATTCTTTATTGCATCTTTAGGCTACGCGTGACGAACCGGAAGCAGTTCGAGGAATTGGTGCGCCGGATGGAGGAAAATCCTGCGGTGGCCAAGGGCCTCAAATTTGCTGAGGCAGCAAATATTTCAAAGCCGATTTTTTCATCGACGTGGGTGGACACTACAGCCGCACTTAACAGTCTTGGGCCACCATCCAGAAATCCTTCGGAATGGCAGAAGGTATGAACGCAAATTTCAATTTATTTTCCACCGTTAATCTGTTTTGTTTATTATTACAGGTCTGGGCGGATTTTAAATTGAAAACCAAAAAAAAAATTAATCGAGAACAAAAATGAGGCCAGGGCTACTGGAGGAGGTCCCAATAAAATGCACATCTTATCGGCATGCGAAGAAGCTATCGTCAACTTGCTGTCCTTGGACAAAGCAGTAAACCACGATGGTAAGTGTGTCATGAATACTTTTATACATATAATTAATCGTTTCATTATTTTAATAGGTTCAGTCTATGGTCTGCCGATTATGGCACCGCCGGAGCACGAGAATTTGGAGCATGTTGCGCTTATCGAAGATGATATTGAAAATATCGAGAAAGTTCAACCAGCGGGAACCAGCACTCCTCGGATCTCACCTCGAAACAACTCCAAAAAGAGGAAGCTTATCGAATCAACGTTACTTCAACAGCAGACCGAATACCTAAAGCAGATTACTGCTAATTCGGAGCAATGTGCCAAGTATGCACGAAAGCAGTTTCATCTGGAAGAAGATAAGTTTCGGTACAAGAAGGAATATCTCCTTAGAGAAGAGAAAAGAAAACAGCGAAAGTTAGAATACCAGCTCGCTACTCTTGAGTATAAGAAGCGAAAGCTGGATTTAATGGAAGCGTCCAATACGTAAATTTCATCGATTTTGGATTTTGAATGAATTTCCAGTTCCCATGACATGTTTCGGGTGTACCTTAGGTAGTTTCCAGTTTATTTCGTTTTAGGTCATTCGTGACATGTCCGAGGAGATTTAATCTGGTTATCTTTAGCTTGAGAGTTCCTTTTAGAATTCCCCTCAATAATTTTATTATTCACTCCGGTATTCCCGCATTAACGCGAACTATAACTTGACCTTACCGAAAATGGTTGAAAATTGTTTATAATCCTTGCTAAACTTCAACTGAAATTGTTATGGATCTTCACATGGACGTTCGAAACGAAATACAGAATAGGGGTGGTAATAATGTTTTTTGAAAGTGAACGTTACAAATAATGGGTTGTTAAGAACCATTACCATTCAATATTCTTGTTTTCTCCATACATTTTCGGAAAGAAAACTATATTTGAACCTTTTTACTTATGGTTTGAGAACATTAATGGTAATGGTTGTGATAGTCAGTAAGGTCCATGGATAGTTTTGTATTGTCAGTCAACTTTACGTGGAATATATCGCAAATTTATAATCATTAATTTACAGGTAACCTATTCGCGATATATTCCACATAAAGTTGATCGATGTTACAAAATCATCCATGGACCTTACTGACTACCACCCAGAAATCCACCCACCAATTTTTTTTTTTTAAATTTCCGGAGGAAGTGGTCAGAATCTGACCTTAAGTAAAACTTATCATGGGACACAATCATATGGGAATTCAAAAGAAAATAAGATCATTTGAAGTCATATTGAGTATAAAATGGGTCAGATCTCATCATAGATGGATAGGATATATTTAGGTTTATTGATAGTATAATAGTTACCCAAAAATCTCCAATTTGCACTTGAAATGTATAAAAATGTGTTTGTTGACATTGTTATAGTAATGGATTTTTTCTTATTTATATTTGAGAGTAATCAAGGTGAGCATTAGCATTGTGAATTTCAAGATTTATTGCAAGTTTTGTCATAGAACAGAAAACATTATTTCTATTGGCATCATCATCATCATCATCATCATTTACGTTGAAATCTTCTGCATTATTTTCTGGTTCAAATAATTCTTCGATCTCAAGAGGCATGTTAAATTTTATCCGCAAGTTGTGGAGCGCACAACAGATGTTTACGATTTTTGCCGCCTTCTGTGGTTTATAGTGCAATTGTCGTGCACCTAATACGCACCGAAAAACATTTTTGAGCACTCCAATTGACCTCTCCACGGTTATTCTGGTCTTCGATAGTATTTCATTAAACTTTATTTTGTTTTGAGAAGTAGAATTGGAAGTAGTTCGGAATGGGGTGATCAGATATGGTTTTAAAGGATACCCGGCATCACCTGCAATATTAGAATAACATATTAAACGCTGTCCAGACTGGAGAGTTATAACATGTTATAACGGTCGTCAAATAATTGCAACACAGAAACCACCATCAATATAGCGCTATAACATGTTATAACTCTGTAGTCTGAACGTACTATTACAGATAGTTATTTCTACACTGCATAATAAACCTACCTAGAAGCCAAGTGTTCCGTTCCATACGTTGATAATTAGTTTTTAAGTGCTCATTTAACGGACTAGCATTCCAAATAAATGAATCATGGCTAGATCCCGGATAGTTCGCATCAACGTAGCGTATCATTAGCTGATGATCACAAACCTGAAAAACAAACTTTAATACAAGACAAGTTTTGCTAGTAATCATGCTTACAATCAATGCATTGAGGCTGTGATACCCCTTTCGGTTATAATATAAGTGCTGAATATCAGATGGTGGAGGGAAAATCTTAATATGCGTCCCATCCACGCACCCAATGACACCAGGAAATCCGGACTTCTGATAAAATCCCAATTTTATTGCATTTTTCTCTGCTTCCTCTGTAGGAAACTTAATTGCATCTGGGCATACGTAAGTCTCCATTATACCAATCACTTGTGTCAGTGCCTTAGAAATTGTTGGTTGTGCAATACCCACAAAAAGATCGTTTCTGACACCCTTTTGGTAGCTTCCTTCAGCCAGGAACCTTATGGTGGCAGCGAGCTTGATAACCGGAAGAACAGTTGTTGATCCTATAGTCGCTCCAAGTTGAACTTCAATGATGTTCAGAAGGTGGCAAAACAAGTCCTTCGACACTCGAAAATACCTTACAAACCAACAGAAAAAAAAATTAAAATGTTCGATATGAACAGCTCAATAACAATTAATTTACATATGAGCAGGTATCTCCAGGGGATTCGAACGATCTCTGATCATCCGGCGTTCCAGACGTACGACTGATGCATCCTCTTCGTAAATATCGTCATCGTCCAACCAAAACGCGAAGCTGCTCATAGTCTAGAACGAATCACAAACATTTGCAGCTCAAATCACTCAAAAACATACATGTATCTTACCTTAATGGATTCCTTGGTCAAATCAGTGTTCGAAAGTAATTGCAAAATGAGAATTAGATTGATGTACCGGTGAAATAAGCAAAAAATAAAGCTGTTATCGTAAAATACTTTTAATAATTTTCTTTTGAAAAACGCAAACAAAATAAAAAAATGGGCCTATGCTAGTTAATATATTTTACATTTATTTCGTTCACAGTTAACGCCATGGCAAGAGATAATTTAAGCTATAAACTGTTGATAAAAAAAACATTAAATTTAGTCAGCTTTATTTCCGGGCTTAAGATGTTAAAAATCGCTTGTAGTAATTAATATTCATAGTTGTAAATCTAATAAGTAATGAATTATCAAAAGGTGCTTACGCCCTTTGCAATCAACAAGGTAAACTGACAGTTCGCCGAATGAACCCCGAGTCACTTTGCCGCTCACCGTGAAATGAACCTCTCACGTCACTCGAGTCGACTGTCGGAATCGAGTGAGAAAAGTCACGTGACAGTGAGGTGACTATTGTCACCTCACCACAAGCGCGGCGCAGAATAAGCCTGTCTGTCACCGGTGAGGTGACAATTGTCACCTCGTGTGAGGTGACTCTCCATGTAAATCAAATGGAGAGTCACCTCACACGAGGTGACTATTGTCACCTCACCGGTGAGAGAGAGTCACGTGACTCGCAGAATAGGGGGGAGTAGCAGATGCTTTGTCCAGGTCTGTAGAAGAACTGTCTACGGAGTACACCGGCTGGTATGCTTCCTTGAAAAGGAAAGTTCAATCGGATCCCGAGGAATACAAGGATTTCCGGATCGAAAACGGTATCCTCAAGAAGCTTGTTTCAACACAGGACGATCTTTTGGATTATCGGTTTTCATGGAAAACGTGTGTTCCTGAGTCTCTTTGGGAAAAGATTCTCGTTGAAGAACACGACGATAAACTGCATCTAGGGAGCGAGAAGACGGTGGCCTTGGTGAAGAAGAAATTCTTCTGGCCCAAGATGTTAGAGGCCCCCCTATTCTGCGAGTCACGTGACTCTCTGTCACCGGTGAGGTGACAATTGTCACCTCACCGGTGACAGACAGGGTTATTCTGCGTGGCGAATGAGGTGAGACGACTCGAGTCACTCGTGTCACCCGATTCCAGCTGGCGAGTGAGGTGAGAAGAGTCACTTGGGATGAACCCGATGAACTCTCACCTTATTCTCACAGTCGTATTTGGGTGACAAAAGTCGTACTGAAGTGACGATTTTAGGTGACAAGAGTCGTAACCTCCGCTGCAGTCGACTGGAAGGAAAACCTTAGAGTTCTATAAGCGATGGTTGCGGTTTTCGCTAATTTATTACTTCTAAATTTGTTTCAATCAATTTTTTTTTTGTTTCTTCGGCTTCCTCAATATGGGTATTTTTGGAATAGGAGTGACGTGTAGGAATCGGAAACCACAAAACTGGTATTTTTGGAGTCGGGATGACGTGTAGGGACCGGAAATCGATGTCTGAGGTCAATCTGAAATTCAAGATGGTGGCTTCCGGTTGGAGAAAAACTTGAAAATTCTGTCAAATACCCCTCAATATGGGTATTTTTAGAATTGGGGTGACGTATAGGGTCCGGGAATAGATGTCTGACGCCATTTTTAATTCAAGATGGCGGCTTCCGGTCGGAGAAAAACTGGGAATTATTGCCAAATTACCCACAGTATGAGTATTTTTGGAGTCTTGGTGACGTGTAGGGACCGGAAATTGATGTCTGAGGTCAATTTGAAATTCAAGATGATGGCTTCCGGTTGGAGAAAAACTTGAAAATTCTGTCAAATACCTCTCAATATGAATATTTTTAGAATTGGGGTGACGTGTAGGGACTGGAAATCGATGTCTGACGCTATTTTGACTTCAATATGGCTGCTTCCGGTTGTAGTAAAATTGGGAATTACTGCCAAATTACGCACAGTATGAGTATTTTTGGAGTCTTGGTGACGTGTAGGGTCCAGAAATCGATGCCTGAGGCCGTTTTGAAATTCAAGATGGTGGCTTCCGGTTGGAGAAAAACTTGAAAATTCTGTCAAATATCCCTTAATATGGGTATTTTTGGAATTGGGGTGACGTGTAGGGACCGGAAATCGATGTCTGACGCCATTTTGAATTCAATATGGCGGCTTCCGGTGCGAGAAAAACTGGGAATTACTGCCAAATTACCCAAAGTGTGAGTATTTTTGGAATCTTGGTGACGTGTAGGGTCCGGAAATCGATGTCTGAAGATATTTTGAAATTCAATATGGCGGCTTCCGGTTGGAGAAAAACTGGGAAATTCTGAGTTGGTTGGAAATGCTAACATGAAGCTTTAGTGTGATGATTTATTAGCTAGAGAATGATCTTTAGAAGAGGGTAGGTGGATAGTTCCGTTAGAGTACGGCAGTATGAAAATTGAATAGAAGTTGAAAATGAGCGAAGGGCCATTAAAGCGACAGTTTTTCAAGATAGACGAACATTTTTGCCTAACCCGTATGATGTACGCGGGGACTTGAAGTATGTCTCCAAGTCCACAGGCAAAAATGTGCGTCCCTCTTGTTGCTCATAAACTGACTGCGGCTGTGGAATAGTTCTAGCGACGTTTTCATCACTACCTAAAGCCCCACGTGGCGAGAGCATTTCCAGTCGATGGTGTGTTATAATGCAGTTCTTCTTTACCCAACTATTGTGTTGCTCCTCTCGTCATGACCAACGTGATCATCTCAGAGAGAAAGCAGTAGGGTGGTTGTTGCGTGCTGTACCATCATCAGCATTGTTGACGGCTACTCCCGCATTGAGTTGTTACATTCAAAGTGTTTTTTATGTTACTTCATACGCGAAGCTAACGATTTTCAGAGTTGGTTGGAAATGCTAACATGAAGCTTTAATGGCCCTTCGCTCATTTTCAACTTCTATTCAATTTTCATACTGCCGTACTCTAACGGAACTATCCACCTACCCTCTTCTAAAGATCATTCTCTAGCTAATAAATCATCACACTAAAGCTTCATGTTAGCATTTCCAACCAACTCTGAAAATCGTTAACTTCGCGTATGAAGTAACATAAAAAACACTTTGAATGGGAAATTCTGCCAATACCCCACAAAACTGGCATTTTTGCAGTCGGGATGACGTGTAGGGACAGGAAATCGATGTCTGAGGCCATTTTCAAATTCAATATGGCGGCTTCCGGTTAGAGAAAAAACTTGGAAATTTTGTCAAATACCCCTCAATATGGGTATTTTTAGAATTGAGGTGACATGTAGGGACCAGAAATCGATGTCTGAGGCTATCTTTAATTCACACAGTATAGTATTTTTGGAATCTTGGTGACTTGTAGGGTTCGGAAAAAGATGGCTGGGGCCATTTTGAAATTCAAGATGGTGGTTTCCAGTTGGAGAAAAACTTGAAAATTCTGTCAAATACCCCTCAATATGGGTATTTTAAGAATTGGGGTGATGTGTATCGACCGTAAATCGATGTCTGAGGCCATTTTGAATTCAATCTGGTGGCTTCCGATAGAAGACAAACTTGGAAACACTGTCAAATACACCACAATATGAATATTTTTGGAATCGGGTGACATGTAGGGTCCAGAAATCCATGTCTGATGCTATTTTGAAATTCAATATGGTGGCTTCCGGTTACAGAAAAATAGAAAAATACAGGCGGGTTTTCCGTCCATACACGTCACTCCAATTCCAAAAATACCCATATTGGACAGAATTTCCAAGTTTTTTGCTAACGGAAAGCCACCATATTGAATTCAAAATGTCGTCAGCCATGCATTTACGGCCTCTACACATCACCACGATTGCAAAAATACCCATATTGAGGGGTATTTCATAGTATTTTTCAATTTTCCTGTAACTGGAAGCCACCATCTTGAATATAAAAACCCGAATTTATCCACCTATGGTGTGATCAGACCCTTCTTACTTATTCAAGTTTATTTATTTTATTGTCATTATCAGTGACCAAGCCCCCCACCCCCGTGTCATCCAGTGACGCTACGCCACTGCCTGGGGGTACCCGGAATATATCCGGGTGTAGTCTATTTGGTGAGGCTACCAATCACCTTATCATCGTATTTCAATGTGATTTAATGGGTTTTAATTCAATTCATATTCAAGCAACTCCCCCGGGGTACCCGGAACATGTCCAAGTGTGTCCAATGTGGTCTGGAACACTTAACACGACTTGCATTGATCTTATTTTTGAATTCTGTAGTAATTTGATTTGTCGCATGATGGTTTTGATACGTTTTCCGTTAAATCCAGCGTGAAGGCCCATATTCACCGGATATTATTCCGGCCATATCTCCGGAACCGGTTCACCTATTCCAAAACCGTTCAATAGCGTTCAATGGGACCCCAAGACCTATCATTTGGCGCCGAGTTTGTCCAAATTGGTTGAGCGGTTGCTTAGAAACGTGAGCGCATTCATTTCGTTACATACACACACACACATACACACATACACACACACACAGACATGTTCCGATCTCGTCGAGCTGAGTCGAATGGTATATGACACTCGGCCCTCCGGGCCTCGGATCGATAGTCGGTTTTTCAAGTGATATCTATACCCTTCTTTGTAAGAAGGGTAAAAAGGCATTAGTTTACGGTTCCTACACGTCACCAAGATTCCTAAAATACTCATAATGTGGTGTATTTGACAATATCCCAGTTTTATTTAAACGGAAGCCGTTATCTTGGATATCAAAATGGCGCCAGGCATGGATTTCTGGTCGTCACCCCGATTCCAAAAATACCCCTAGATAAGGGGTATTTGACAAAATTTCCAATTTTTTATCTAACTGGAAGCCGCCATCTTTAATTTTAAAATGGCCGCAGACATCGATTTTAGGTCCTTACACGTCAATCCGACTCTAAAAATACAAATATTGTGTAGTTTTTGATAGAATTTACAAGTTTTTCTCTTGCCGTAAGCAGCCATCTTGAATTTCAAAACGCCAGACATCGATGTTCGGTCCCTACACGTCATCAAGACTCCAAAAATACCCATAATGTGGATAATTTGGCAGTAGTTCCCAGCTTTTCTCTAACCGAAAGCTGGCATATGGAATTCAAAATGGTATCAGACATGGGTTTCCAGTCCTTACACTTCACTAAGATTCCAAAAATACACACATTGAAAGGAATTTGACTTAATTTTCAAGTTTTTCTCCAACCGGAATCCGCCATGTTTAATTTCACAATGGCCGCAGACATCGATTTCCGGCCCTTACACGTAACCCCAACTCCAAAAATACCCATATGGTGCAATATTTGAGAAAATTTCTAAGTTTTTCTCTAACCGGAAGCCACCATCTTAAATTCAAAATGGCTTTAGACATCGATTTCCGGTCCCTACACGTCATTCCGATTCCAAAAATACCCATATTGTGGGTAATTTGGTAGTATTTCTAAGTTTTTCTCTAACCGGAAGCCGCCATCTTTAATTTCAAAAAGGCGTCAGACATGGTTTTTCGGTCCCTACACATCACCAAGATTTCAAAAATACCCATATTGTGGGTAATTTTGCAGTATTGCCCAGTTTTTCTCTAACCGGAAGCCACCATATTGGTTTTCAAAAAAGCGTTAGACATCAATTTCCAGTTCCTAACCGTCACCCCGATTCCAAAAATACCCATATTGTGGGTAATTTCGCAGTATTGCCCAGTTTTTCTCTAACCGGAAGCCGCCATCTTGAATTCAAAATGGCCTCAGACATCGATTTCCGAACCCTACACGTCACCAAGATTCCAAAAATACTCCTACTGTGGGTAATTTGGCAATAATTCCCAGTTTTTCTCCCACCGGAAGCCGCCATCTTGAATTCAAAATGGCGTCAGACATCTATTTCCGGACCCTATACGTCACCCCAATTCTAAAAATACCCATATTGAGGGGTATTAGACATAATTTTCAAGTTTTTCTCCAACCGGAAACCGCCATCTTGAATTCAGATTGACCTCAGACATCGATTTCCGAACCCTACACGTCACCAAGATTCCAAAAATACTCCTACTGTGGGTAATTTGGCAATAATTCCCAGTTTTTCTCCCACCGGAAGCCGCCATCTTGAATTCAAAATGGCGTCAGACATCTATTTCCGGACCCTATACGTCACCCCAATTCTAAAAATACCCATATTGAGGGGTATTAGACATAATTTTCAAGTTTTTCTCCAACCGGAAGCCGCCATCTTGAATTCAAAATGGCCTCAGACATCGATTTCCGAACCCTACACGTCACCAAGATTCCAAAAATACTCCTACTGTGGGTAATTTGGCAATAATTCTCAGTTTTTCTCCCACCGGAAGCCGCCATCTTGAATTCAAAATGGCGTCAGACATCTATTTCCGGACCCTATACGTCAACCCAATTCTAAAAATACCCATATTGAGGGGTATTAGACATAATTTTCAAGTTTTTCTCCAACCGTAAGCCGCCATCTTGAATTCAAAATGGCGTCAGACATCTATTTCCGGACCCTATACGTCACCCCAATTCTAAAAATACCCATATTGAGGGGTATTAGACATAATTTTCAAGTTTTTCTCCAACCGGAAGCCGCCATCTTGAATTCAAAATGGCCTCAGACATCGATTTCCGAACCCTACACGTCACCAAGATTCCAAAAATACTCCTACTGTGGGTAATTTGGCAATAATTCCCAGTTTTTCTCCCACCGGAAGCAGCCATCTTGAATTCAAAATGGCGTCAGACATCGATTAAGGGTCCTTACACAGCACCCCGTCTACAAAAATACCAATATTGTGGGTAATTTGGCATTATTTCCCAGTTTTTCACTAACCGGAAGCCGCCATATTGAGTTTCAGAAGGACGTCAGACATGGTTTTCCGGTCTCTACACGTCACCCGGATTCCAAAAATATCCATATTGAGGGGTACTTGACCGAATTTCCAAGTTTTTCTTTAACCAGAAGCCGCCATCTTGAATGTCAAAATGCCGTCAGACATCGATTTCCGGTCCTCAAACGTCACTCTGACTCCAAAAATACCCATATTGTGGAGTATTTGACAGAATGTACAAGTTTTTCTCGCACCGGAAGCAGCCATATTGAATTTCAAAAAGGCTTCAGACATCGATTTCCAGTCCCTACACGTCACCAAGATTCCAAAAATACCCATGTTGTTGGTTATTTTGCAGTACTTCCCAGCTTTTCTCTAACCGGAAGCCGCCATATTGAAATAAAAATAACGTCAGGCGTTGATTTCCGGTCCCCGTACGTCACCCAGATACCAAAAAATACCCATTTTGTGCGGTATTCGACAAAATTTTCCAAAAACTTTTTAGGAAATAAATCGCAAATAATGTTTTTTACGTCTATTTCGATTTACGAACCGCCGGTGTGGTTCGTAAATGGATGAATACACTGGAACCTGGACCCTAATTATAAAAAAACCACGATTGGAAAAAAAAAATCTTCGTCCGCAACCGAAAACAACAAACAGCCAAAACTGAAAGGGTCTAGCACAAGCCGAACATTTTCAATCCATTTAAATGATGTTTTTATGCATGATTTCGAACATGTGAACGCGGATTATGTTTAAGAAAATAATAAAATATTTAATCTATCTTGTTTGACATGAAATACGACTCGAACGCATGTTCATAGTAAAAAATAAAAAACTGCGATTAAACTGACAAATGAACCTACAAAAACTGCATGGGCCTTCTTCGGAAAACAAAGCAAACTGACATTTCGGTGAATGAACACCGAGTCGCTTTGCAACTCACCTAAGAATGAACCTCTCACCTCACCCGAGTCGACTGTCGGAATAGAGTGAGAAGAGTCATGTGACTGCGAGGTGACAATTGTCGTCTCACCTCATACGCCACGCAGAATAACCCTGAGAGAGTCACGTGACTCGCAGAATAAGGGGGAGGATGTCCGTAGCTATATTAGAAAATGTTCCCTATGTAGGCAAAATAAGCCAGCAAATTGGTCTCAAATTCCAGAACCAGGTAGGCAACGATTGACCCAAAAACCGTTTCAAATTATTGCATTGGATTTCATCCAATCGCTTCCCCGCAGTAAGAACGGCAATGCGCACTTACTGGTTACCATGGATCTTTTTTTGAAGTGGTGTTTACTCACTCCAGTTAAAAAAATAGCAGCTCCGCTAGTCACGAAGATCCTGGAAGAATTCTGGTTCAGGAGGTATTCAGTTCCGGAATTTATCATAACCGACAATGCTTCGACATTTTTGTCAATAGAGTTCAAAGCTCTACTATCGAAATATAAAATACAACATTAGAGGAATTCACGGCATCATAGCCAATCGAATCCAGTAGAACGTTTAAATCGGACCGTAAACGCTTGTATCAGGTCGTATGTTAGGGAAAACCAGAAACTCTGGGACACTCGGGTGTCCGAAATCGAATTTTGTTTAAATAGTACCCCCCACACCGTGACCGGATTCTCCCCGTACAGAATTCTTTTCGGACATGAAATAATAGGTACAGGAGAGGAACATAGGATGGACAGGGAGACGGACGAGGTGTCCGATGAGAAAAGGTTGGAAAGGAAGGGGGAAATCGAGTAACAACTTAAAAAAAGCACACGACAAAAACATAAAAACCTACAATCTTCGTGCGAAGCATTTTGCTCCGGTCTACGTGGTTGGCCAGAGAGTTTTTCGGCGAAACTTCCGTCAATCTTCCGCAGCGGACTCTTACAACGCCAAACTAGATGCCTCGTATGTGCCCTGCACCGTCATTGCTCGTGTTGGAACCAGCTCGTATGAATTAGCTGATGAGTCTGGGAAGCCCATTGGAGTATTTTCGGTTTGCGATTTGAAACCGGAATCCTAAAACAAAGTACAATTCATTGAGTCTTCATATCGGTCGCAATGATTGATTAGGCTCATCATTTAGAGATACGTCCGAACGTGAATAAATTTACACCTGAAATCCTTTAGGAAACCTGGAAATAAGATGTCAAGATTTAAGTCAATACTTTTGTTTATGGACATTGTTCACTTACCTGGCAAACACCGTCATTCCCCCCTATTCTGCGAGTCACGTGACTCTCTCTCACCGGTGAGGTGACAATAGTCACCTCGTGTGAGGTGACTCTCCATGTAAATCAAATGGAGAGTCACCTCACACGAGGTGACAATTGTCACCTCACTGGTGACAGAGAGTCACGTGACTCGCAGAATAAGGGGGATTGCCTTCAACAAAAGAATCATCTCCGATCAGCTGATAGCCCGAACATCCATTGGAAACCTGACCGGTAAATAATGAAACGATCGCTGATCAATGCGCGCTTTGAGATGTTTCCTTTGCTGGACCCAATTTCACGTTAAATCGCCGGAAAACTCGCGAAACTTTCGTAGTAAATCGCGGGAGAACGATGAACCGCATGCACCATTGACGAGTGCACGGATGGATTTGAGTTCACTCACTCGACAAAAAGTGACACAACAGCGGGGCCCTGTTTACTAAAAATGAACATATGTGTTCATTTTTAGTAAACAGGGCCCCGCTGTTGTGTCACTTTTTGTCGAGTGAGTGAACTCAAATTCATCCGTGCACTCGTCAATTGTACTCGCGCCGATAAGTAAACAACAGTTTGACAGTTCTCAACATATGTAGTAGTGTTGGTAAAAAGAAAACTTTTCTTCTTCGCGAGAGTGAAGAAGGTAAATGTATTAATTTTACAAAGGGCCTGTAAGAAAAAATATGTATAATTGAATCTCATCATAATTACCGTATAAAACGAATACGCCCTTCTGATTAAACTAGCACATTTACTGAATGATTGGTAACAGTGGCACTCACTTGTTGGCTTGCGAGTGTGTGAGCCTGTTCCACTTCCACGAGTACCGATTCGAGTGCGATCCTATTATAACAGTTTGAGCGGGCAAAACATATCCCAGCCCTATTAGTACCTGAGCTCATCCACAGATGGCGCCTAAAGTTTTGAGAGCAAGGTGTTTCACAACACACAACATAAATGTCATGTGGAATGTTCTAGATTAAGGACATTATTTTAAAATATACATATATATATATATAGTTCAGCTTCTACCCGGAAAAGATATTTTTCCAACTTATCCTAGCACGGAGTAGAAGCAACAATCAATACGAAACTAACGATTTTAAATTGGCTCACCACTTTAGTAGCCTATTGGTCCCAAGCAAACGATTAACGTACCCTATTCTAGTTGAAATTCTATTACTACACTATGTTTGTTTTGATTCGCTATGAAAGTTTGACAGATAACATCAGGGGTGTGTGGATTCATGCAGAACATGCAGGGGTGAGTGAAATAGCTTGGGACTGCTTGGGACCGTTGTTCTGGTGCTGAGTGAGCCAAAAATAATAATGATTTTCTTCGGGACCCAGTGGTCTTAGAGTTACCTCTATGGTAGAAGCACAAACGAAGTGACAGACGACTAACTGGCGAATAAATCAATTAAAATAATGTGGTTCACTGTAATAGAATTTTCTTAGAAGCTTGTGCCATCATCCACCAGATGGGATAGTATTTTTGTTTTGGTTTAGCTCAAAGTTGATTTTGTGTACAATGATTCTTTGACAGTGTGCATTCATTTTGTCATTTTTTTTATGCATTTCAGTTTTGAGTAGAGTGAAAGAGATAGAACCAAAACATTCTAGTACATTTGGTGAAAATGCAAGTTCAAACCAGTAGTAGTGTTGCCATGTGGTACAATCCAGTAGTAGTGGTGTTGCCATGTGGTACACTAAAAAATTGAAATAGCAGGTTAGTCACCAAAGTTTTCGAGCCGCTCCGTCTGTCACTTCGCTTGTGGTAGAAGTGCGCGCGTGTGTTGCAGTTAATCTGAGGTAGTGAATTAAATAACCACATGGTGAAAACGTGTTAATTTCAGTGATTGTTTCTTTTTTTGCTTAGTAGGCAGTACAACATGGTACAACTATTGTAAATAGTACGATAAAGGAGGGTAGTAATACTAAATTTTTTTGTAAAAATCACTCTCAGTTGAACCTACAGAAGAAAGAAACGAGAAGAAAAAGGTAATTTATTTTGTAACATTGTGAAAACTATGCTGGTGTAGAATAGTGACGTCACAGGGTAACTAATGCTGGTGGTTAGGTCCAAAGGGCCTTTTTCTTTTATTTTGTGGTCCAATCCGACAGGAAAGTGTCCGGTGAGTGGAACTCCGGTGGTGCTCCGTGTTCCGCGAAGAGGCAGGGTGTTTCCGACGTCTCGGAAGGGCGCCATTGCGATTATTGCCACATGGAGAGGCAGTGACTAGCCCCAAAAGCCACATCAGCCATCATCAAAGCTACCCGTCCGCCATTGTAGATCCACCGTATCCAAAGCCACCGCGTGGTCAACGCTAGTGTTAGCGGGTTGAATCTAGTGCCCGGCTTTCATCATCGTCATCTTCGGCTAACCTCATTCGCCCGTGCGGATAAATTATCCGGCTGCGGCCGTCCGGCACCACCATCTTCAGCTTCCCACCACCGCTACAAGTGTCATCCATCATGGTCAACCACCGTTATCATCGCCAGCACGACCAACCCTAATCAACATCGTCAACAGTACCATCACCAGCGTAAACCTGGACTCGGTCCGAAAATAACGCATGCAAGTACCCTGAATTGTGACGTCACATTATTTTAATTGATTTCTTCGCCAGTTAGTCGTCTGTCACTTCGTTTGCGCTTTTACTCATAAAGGGAAGTTTGATTCTTACCTTGCACATGACAGTATACGCTAGTGTGTGTGAAATTATGTTATTAGTGTAGTGTTCGTGATATCCTGCTTGGAGAACTCAATGACTTTTACCCGGGACGGGACTTGACAATCGAGCTTCTCACTCTTATTAATGTTTTTGAAGAATGCCCTTCGGAAAGTTGTGCGTGGTGTTTGACGGAGTTGACAGCCGGCGCCGGTGGTGTAGTGGTAAGCGTGACTGCTTTCTAGCACCCCGATGGGTCTGGGTTAAATCCCAGTCGAGGTCGGTGAGATTTTTCTAAGGCATAAAAATCTCTGGTCACGTCTTCCTTCGGAAAGGAAGTAAAGCCGTTGGTCCCGGCCCATGTGTGTTGAATGGGTGCGATATCCTACGCAGGTGTGGAAGCTACCTTCCTGCACATTCGATTGCGGTCAATGGACGGCAATCGATGTCCGTCAGTGATTGGCACTAGATTGCGGAACAGAGACCAACGTTAAATAAAGGAAAGAAAGAAAGAAAGAAGACGGAGTTGACCAATGATGCCAGGAATATAAAATATATTTTTTTCTATTTTAATTTGGATTTTATTGGGAGATTCTACCGTAGTTAAGCAGTTTGTGCATCATTTTTGTTCAACACAATAAAAACAACCAAAAACAAACAACAATATCCATCGCTTAAAACACGCAGTGCACTCAATTTTTCCACTTTCCTTTCGTAAATATAAACAATTAACAACGCCATTGTCGTCAACATTGATTGCGACATCACTGCCAGCCAGATTGATGCGATCTCTCTTTCGTATTTATTCCACGATTGCAACTGTCAAATCGACCAATCAGAAACTGGCTCAGATTTGACAGCAAATTGGCTCGAAATCGCTACCCGATTGTCAATAAAGCCCTACAGTAAAAGTTTGGACGACTGTCAGTCCAGCATCAAAATGACAGCAAATTGAAATCAAGTTTTGATATCAACATCAAACTGAAATCATAATTTGATTTCAGTTTACACATTGACAAATTTAATACCAAATTTGGTTTTCATTTTGCTGTACATTTGCTCTTTAAAAATATGTTGTTACGGGTTTGTTTTCGTTGCCTTAGCCTAACATCAAATTGAATACTTGTTTTGTTATCAACAGGAAAAATTGATATCAAATTGAGTTTTCAGTTTGCTCTCACTGATAGTAGAAATAGTTTTCAATGTGATCTACAGAGAGATTGCTTTGCTCTAAATTTTGATATTTAAATGATTACTCAGGTTGCTCTCGTTTTGATCGTTTTAACGGTTAAAATATCAAAATCAAGAGCAAAAAAAATCTTCCTGTGACATCACATTGAAAACTATTTCTGCTATCAGTGAGAGCAAACTGAAAACTCAATTTTATATCAATTTTTCCTGTTGATAACAAAACAAGTAATCAATTTGATGTTATGCTAAGGCAATGAAAACAGACCCGCAACAACATATTTTTGAAGAGCAAATGAACAGTAAAATGAAAACAAAATTTATCAATTGCATAAACTGAAATCAAATTAGGATTTCTGTTTGATGTTGATATCAAAACTTCATTTCAATTTGCTATCATTTTGATGCTGGACTTTGCTCGGGAAGTAACCCGAGCAAAGTCTGAGATCAAATGGAAATCTAAATTTGCCAGATAACTTACTACTAACTCAAAGTATCTTCCAAATAAGCATAAAAATTGCATTTTTTTTATTTTATCAAATTTTAAATTCAGTCCTCTCTATCCGTAATTCGAGGCTCAAACCTTTGTAGACTACTTTTTTTTAATTAATCTAATACTATTAAATCAAATCCATCATCACCATTGTGGCGAACAAAAATAGTTTTTGCAGTGGTACAATAATTATTTTAAAAAAAAAAAGTCCTTGATAGATATACTTCATAGATACTGATAGATAACTTCGGCAAGATACATAATTTGCCAATTCATAAAAAATGGTGGGGTTGTGTAAAAGACACGACCGCATGGTTGACATAAACTACGTTAAGCTGTGTAGTGAAATTCTCGTGCATTTTTCTAGATATTGAATTAAAATACAGTAGAAGTTACCTATGATTTCGGTCGTATGAACATATTTTGGATTTCCTACTACTATACTTTTGAATACATATTCGTATTTTTATGAGGTCCTGAATTCAACCAAGTTTGAGTAGATTTTCTCCAGGTGATTCATTGCAGCGTCCAACAATGACTTCAAGATTGCTAGGGCACAAATCTTGGACGGTTGTGACATCACTCATGAAATTGGAACTCCTTGTGTACTGCACTGCAGCAAACGTGAAGTTCCAATTTCTTTGTTATGAGTTTTGTGAGAGCTGATATTTGTGCTATTGAAATTTTTATGTGGTAATGAGATTGATCGAAAATAAGGTTTCACAGCGATCCAACTTCAAAACGCTAAAAAAAATGCACACAAAAAAACGGAGTGCACAATTTTGCACCAATTTTATGCAACATTTCGTAGTTGATTGGGAATATCTCGATTAGCCATAGATCCCTCCAATAAGTTCTCGGTACAACTTTTATCTATCGATTGAGCAAAAAAATTTACTAAATATTGTAGTTTTTTTAAGATTTCGTTCGCGTTTTGTAGACGCACATGCATAATTTGGCATAAGAACGCTTCTGTGGTGGGAAAAAAAGTGACTTCCATATATATCACAGATTACAAATTCGACAGTGAGCATGCATGAAGGCGTAACCGCGATGATCGATTCTCTCTTTTGTTAATAACTCACTTAAATTAACACATCTCGGTGCGTTTGCTGTTGTTGTTAAGGCCGGCGAACAATGCATACGTTTTCGGGTTTTTTGACAGATTATGCATGGGCTAACTGTCAAAAAACCTGAAAACGTATCAGGCCTTTACATTGAACAAATTGGCGTTGACGGCACCGTCGAAAAATTTGCTCTTCCAGCAAATATAGACAGTTTCTTATGGGAATTTTCGGTGGAGTGAAAGGATAGTACAAAGTCCGCCATGTTTCACGCACAGTCTGACGTTTGCTTATGGATTTTCTCATAGGAGTAAAGAGCTACAGAGTCGCCGTCAACGCCAATAGCAATGTAAAGAGAAAATCGATGAAGGGAATCGATCATTGCTTTTGAACGCTCACTGTCGAATTTCAATACCTAGTATATCAAAGGCTCTGAACCATTTGGTGGATTTTTTTTAACTTTTGGTTAAAATTTGACAGATGGAAAGTTATCGATTGACCCTGCTATCTGAGCGTGGTTATTTCTGACAGACAAGAAGTTAAATTTTGACAACCGTGGCTGAGTTCTTCTCGAAAACCGATCGATCGACTGAACAGGGATCTTCGAACATACAGAATGGGCCTTATTACGGGTGTCACTACACGGTGATAAGCAAGTGATACTCAGAATAAGAGCCGTGATTACCCTACAAATCAAATGGGAATCACTTCACCGTGATGACAAGTGACAAGTTTTCACCGTGACATCCGTAATAAGCCCCTATAACTTTCGAAATGTCACTTTTAACCACGAGTTAAATTTAACTTTTGGTTAAAATTTGACAGATGGAAAGTTATCGATTAACCCTGCTATCCGAGCGTGGTTACTTCTGACAGACAAGAAGTTAAATTTTGACAATCTTGGCTAAGTTCTTCTCAAAAACCGGTCGATCGATAGCACAGGGATTTTCGAACATAGAAAATAACTTTCGAAATGTCACTTTTAACCACGAGTTAAATTTAACTCGGCAAATGGTGCACAGCCTAAATTTTGGTTAAAATTTGACAGATGGAAAGTTATCGATTGACCCTGCTATCTAAGGCTCTGAACCATTTGGTGGATTATTTTAACTTTTGGTTAAAATTTGACAGATGGAAAGTTATCGATTAACCCTGCTATCCGAGCGTGGCTATTTCTGACAGACAAGAAGTTAAATTTAGACAACCGTGGCTGAGTTCTTCTCGAAAACCGGTCGATCGACAGAACAGGGATTTTCGAAAGTACAGAATAACTTTCGAAATGTCACTTTTAACCACGAGTTAAATTTAACTCGGCAAATGGTTCACAGCCTAAATGATCTTTATTTCTTGTGTTTGTGTGGTTTACATGTATAAATTTTCAAGTGACACAGATGCGTCTTTTCAACTTTGTTCATTTGAGATTTTAATTATAATTTACAGTTCCTAGTCCTATCAGGCATGTTTTAAAGTATGGCCACCTTGGTGGGATTGGTTTGATTTGAATTGGAAAAAGGAGACTACTTATAACTACTATTTACAACTACAACTAACCTACAACTACTATGTACACCTAACCTACTACATGCAAATTGCTTATCAAAGCATGTTCTGATGTATTGCATTTCTGCACAAACCTAGTCTTAATGTCATCAATTTTGAAATCTAATTTTGGAACATTTGCCTCTTGGTGGAGATCTGAAATTCTTGTGTCAAAGGGACGATCAAAGATCATTCTAAGCACTCTGAGCGACTTGGGTTTTGTTCCTGTGAGTCTGTGCACATGATTCACACACCAGAGCAGCGTAGAGGATCGCAGGTGCTATAATTTGTTTGTAGACAGCCAGTTTGCTCACCCTTGAGAGGCGGGATCTACGGCAAATCAGCGGATACAGACACCTAACCAAGGCAGAACACTTAACTATAGTTTTCTCTACATGCGAGCGTAATAGGAGATTTTCGTCAAACAACATCCCGAGATACGTTACTTCGGTGGACCACTCAACCCTTGTGCCATCCATGATTACAGTAAAAGAGGGAGCCGGTTTTAGTTTGGGTGATTGCCGATGGAGGAACATGATTGTTTGTGTTTTGAAGGCATTGATTTTGATTTTCCACGTCTTGGCATAATCAGCAAAGGCGTCAAGGCATCGTTGGAGCTTGTTTGTTATTTCGCGAGGCATCCTACCCTTGACGGTTATTGCGATATCATCTGCGAACACGAACACGCAACCGTTTCCGAGGGGACGAATGTCTGAAGTGTAGATGCTGTTAAGCAAAGGGCCCAACAGACTTCCTTGTGGAACTCCTGCTGGGATGGAGAACGTCTTTGAAAGGCAGCCATTCAACGATACCTTAAACGACCTTTGCTGAAGTGATTTTAACAAGATGCAAAGAAAAGTTGAAGTTACAAAGCTTGTATACAAGCCCATTGTGCCAGACATTGTCAAACGCTTTCTCAACGTCTAACAATGCCATGGCTGTGGACTTGGATACAGCCTTGTTACTTCGGATGTTATTCATCACCCGTACTAGCTGATGATTTGTGGAGTGCCCCTTCCTGAACCCGAACTGTTCCGATAGGAGAATGTTGTGCTCCTCGACAAACTTGAGCAAACGATTGAGAATAAGTTTCTCGCTGTCTCCCAAATACTTGGAACGTACAGCAGTTCCAAGCATCTTTTGAAGACAGCAGCCAGCATAGAGTGAACCTTCATGCTGAGCCTTTTCAACACTAGGTTGAAAATTCCGTCGAACCCGGGGGCCTTCATGTTTTTGGTGAATTTCAGCGCTGAGCAAATCTGTTCCACTGTGATTGTATCCTCCGGATGGATAGCACAAGGGGAAGAATCAAGGTTGAGTACGCATTGCTCAACCTGAACTTCGAGGGGACTTTGGATGGTGGAGCCAAGCAAGTGCGATTTGGCAATATGCTCACCATTCGCATTTGCTTTCTCCTGAGGGGTGATTATGAGCCGATCGTTATCATTTTCATCTTTGAGTGGTGGAATGGGTTTGGGGCGAGGGGGGCGACACATCTAAAATGGCATGTAGATAGCAAACAGTATCAATATCTTTTTTTGGATCAGTGTATTTCTATCAGATTTCACTCTCTAGTATTCGCTGCATCTACTTTTTCGATGCTGCAGAAGATGCAAAAGATAAAGGTATATTTTCAGGTAGATGGCAACAGCGATAACGATTTATTGAGAAAAATGTATTTGGAGTTTGATTGCGCAGTGTGCGTTGGTTAAGTTATCAGCGAATATTAAGCATTTCTTACTAATAATTAGTATTACTCGCTACCGTTTTCACAACCCGGCATTCACTCTGTTATGTAAAGTTAGCGAGAATCCTCATAACGAAGCCTTTTCCAAAAATTGTCTACACAAAACCCCGGCAGCAGAGTACGAAAGTGTATGTGCTGCGAAGTGCATCTGAGTGAATATCATTGGCTGAAGATAAAGTAGGGACTTGCACACAAGTCGTATAAAAAGTTTAAAAATGCGCAAAATTTAGAAAAATACGTTGTTATTTGCAGAGAACTTGAGGCAGAAATATCGTCAGCATATGCGAATTACAATTCGAGAGTAGAGAACAATATAAAATCTGATCCCAAAACGTTCTTTAACTTCACGAACGAAAAAATGAAGTCATGTTCATTCCCATCACGCATGCAATTTGAAGAGTTTGATAGCACTGATAGCAACCGGTGAACACTCGTGTTTATTTCAGTTACCATGGAGACGTAATTTGTGATTAGCCCCGGTCCCTTTCAAATTGTATCATTATTTATGAACGGCCTTATATTTGAAATGACGTTTCACATTCATCTAGTGATGTCCGATTTTCATTCGAATAATCGTTTAATCGATTAACGAACCGAAAAGTAAACTATTTATAATCGGTTAGATCTTGCCGATATAAGCATTAACATCTCCACAGGATCATCACCGATCGTTTCAAACATGTGCTGCACTCTCATTGGTGGAAAAATGGCAGCACAGCGAACAAAAAAATAATCGATTAGTTGTCAATCGAGTAATTAAAAAATGGGACATCTCTGATTTTGGTGTGATTGTTTTGATAAAAATGAGCGCAAAATTTCATCTCTTCCGAGGGGGCAGCAAAACCACAAAATTACCTTGAATACGGGGGGTTCTCCTTGGATGAAAGGGATGAAAGGGACCGTGAAAGAAGACACTAAAATAGAAAGTTTTTCTTCCGACAGTTTCATCTTAGTATTCATCTTTGCTGATAGTGAGGATATTTGTAACCAATTTGCTCACTTTTTCCAAAACATATATAAGAAATCCAGTAATGCTCTTGATTTGAACTATTTTTCTTACCTACATGAAGGGGAAAATGACGTATCAGTTAATAATATCACTGTTCAAGAAATTTTTATGACTCTTGAAAGTCTCGATGCCGGCAAAGGACCTGGTCCTGATGAAATACCTCCATTTTTATTGAAAAAATTAGCAACTAGTTTTGTTAAACCATTGTTTTGGCTTTACAATTTATCTCTCAAAACAGGTGATTTTCCAAAAATTTGGAAGAAATCATTTTAGTCCCAATATTTAAATCTGGCAAACGGTCTGACATTAAAAACTATAGAGGTGTTGCAATTATGTCATGTATTCCTAAAATGTTTGAAGCAATTGTTAACCAAAAAATATTTAACCAGGTTAAGCATCGCATTTCAAATAATCAACATGGTTTTTTTAAAAGGTCTGTCAACGTCTACTAATCTTTTGGAATTTGTAAACTTTTCTATTGAAGCAATGGATAGAGGCAATACGGTTGAAACCATATACACTGATTTTAGTAAGGCCTTTGACAGAGTAGACATTCCTTTACTTCTTTTTAAATTAAAACGTTTAGGTATGACAAGTACACTTTTAAAATGGATTGGATCATACTTGACAGAAAGAACACAGATGGTCCGCTTTAAAGGAAAAATATCTTCGCCAGTTAATGTTACCTCGGGAGTTCCACAGGGATCTCATTTAGGTCCTTTATTATTTATTTTATTTGTGGATGACGTGAAGTTTGTGTTAAATCGTTTAAATGTGCTCATGTATGCTGACGATATGAAACTGTACATGGAAATCTTTGACAATTCTGATTTGCTACATTTTCAAAATAAAATTGATGTTTTCTACAATTGGTGCGTTAAAAGTCTGTTGGACATTAATGTTAAAAAAATGCAATATTATATCTTATTCCAGAAAACACACTACTCTACCCAAGTAACCATAGGCACGTTATTTCGCCTTTTTGGCTATATACGGGCCTTATCAGAACTTGCAAACACTGGTATAGCCGTTGTTCAGCTGTATATAGCCAAAAAGGCGAAATAACGTGCCTATGGTTACTTGGGTAGATTTTACATGTACTCTAGGAAACCAGCTGGTTGTAAGGTGCGATAAAATTAGGGACTTAGGAGTAATTCTAGACTCGAAGTTGACATTTGTAGATCATGTGAATACCACAATTCACAAAGCAAATAATATGTTGTGATTCATAAAAAGATTTAGTTATCATTTTAAAGACCCATATACCATCAAAACACTTTATATAGCTTACGTGAGATCAATTCTCGAATATTGCGGTGTGGTTTGGGCTCCATATCATGAAACTTATATAAATCGTATAGAATCAGTTCAAAAACAGTTTTTGTTATTTGCTCTTAGGAAACTAGGCTGGACCTCTTTTCCCCTTCCTTCTTATGAGTCCCGTTGCATGTTGATAAACATTGAAACACTTAAGAAACGAAGAGAAATTTCCATGATTTCCTTTGTTAATGATATTATCTCACAACGCGCAAATTCAGAAAAAATATTAGCAAGCTTAAATTTTTACGTACCATCACGCATGTTAAGAACTCGAAATGTATTTCAACTGTCACCTCACAGAACGAATTATGGTAAAAATGGACCAATCAACAGAATGATGAGAGTTTATAATAATTATTGTGAGCGTATAGAAAAACGATGTCTAAAGATACAGTAAGGAGAACACTAACTGCTAGGCTTTCATCTCGTTAAGTTTAAACAATTTTTATTTCTTAGATATTTGTATATGTAATTTACATTTATTGACATTTATTGTAGCCGAGGCAGCTGTGCACTGGACTTATACTTTGTATCACAGCCCTACTACAGGCTGCAGCTTACAAATCATTAACTCAGAATTCTGCTTTTACCGTACCTAGATTAAAAATGAGAATTCTCGAAACCGCTACTTTGAGGATACATTGCCCGTTCATAGTTCAATGATTGTATAATTTTATTTTTATTTATTTATTTTTTAACATCAACAGGTATAATATGGTCCCAATGATGATTTAAGTAACAGCAATATGTCGATGACGAAAAAATTAAAAATATTCCGGTGCACGGAAATGTCTTCCAGACTACGAGACGTATCTGAAGGTTAACCAGACTAGGCTTGCCAAACAGTATGTGTTTTGTGTGCAGAGACAATGTTTCAAGCGAGGTTTCAAGTATTCGAGTTATGAGGAGTTACATAATAAACTGACCCTTGCAGAGAGAGAGAGAGAGAGAGAGAGAGATGACCGTTGAAGCATGCAGGTATTTATAGTTCTTCTATAAATACTACATGTTGGCCGATACCATCGAGTAGTCCTAGAATAATTTATTGGCCCAGCTAGGGCATGGAAATATGAAATATTATTTTGTTGTGTAATTATCTTTTAAATTTAAATGGCATTGATTAAAAACTTTTGGTAGGGTAGAGAACTACTTCGGCCTAATCGCCCATTTTGGGCCTATCGAGCAGAAAACTTCAAATAAATCCATGATTTCAGAGTTAACAAGTCAATTATGCATTTGGTACGATACTTTAGTTAATAAGCTTCCGAACGAAGTCAATGAGAACGCGTGATATGAATGTTTGCACCCATTATTCCCAAAAACAAAAAAAAGTGCTCCAACCGAATCAATTTTTATCTTCATCCGAGGCCGAAGTGAATTCATTTGCGTTTCAATGGCGTTTCAATGCGTTAGGCCGAGTTTAGAATCCGTTGGCCGAGTTTGGCGTCAAAGAGCAGTGTTAGGCTTTTGACAATATCTCAACGCTTGGTTTCTCTTTATCAAATATTACGGTACGTACGGAAAGGTAAATAAATTTGGAAACCATCAGTAACAATAACATACCATTTGGTGCTAAACTGCGCTAGATTAAGAACGACTAAGTGCGGGTTGTGCTTAATAGGCCGGAAATGGGGTAGTTAACCCTAGTTGGTGTTGGACAGCGGCCAAAATTTAGTAGAATATTTTTTGTGATTTTTTTTTCTATATGTAGGGGAAATGGATGTAATGTTGGCCTATATGTTCCCAATTTGAGCCCATACAAAAATTCAGCAATCGACTAAATTTTCAATAGCAGCTAAAAATATCCATTAGTACGGTCCCAATGACGTGTTCATGTAGATGAAATTCATAGATAGCAGATTTTTAGCGATGGGCCCAATCTTAGATCCATAGGCCAACATTAGAGCCATTTCCCCTATATTTTTTCCATACACATTTTATAGTACCTATAAACATTTTTTACTCACTAATGTACAATTATTTTGTTATTAAAAATATGCGCACAAAATGATAAATGACACTTGCACTAATTTATTTATTTATTTTTGTTTCCTAGAATAGTTGCATACCTACTTTTCAATGATTTTCCTCTTGATTGGGTTACGGATTTCTTATTATTAATGGATAATCCTAATAAAATTTGTTTCATTCCATTACGATTAAAAGGGTCGCAGTTCAAGCAGTTAAAAGGCATATGTTCTGTTAGAAATTACTGTAACTTTCATGTTGCCATGACCTTATTTTCATTTCAGTTTACAAATTAGATTTGCTAAAATAATAATAGAAGGAAACATACTATAAATAACAAAAAAAGTATTTGACCAGAAGGATGACACGCAACAATAACGTGTAGTGGTCTAGGAGGAGTATTTTCGTGGACATACATTTCATCGAATGAAAAAGAAATTTCTACGTATTAGGTCATGTAAAAATTAATTTCTCTTCGATGAAATGTATGATCGGAATTTAGCTGCTGATCGGAACAAACACCCATATTCTGTTACTAGTGAGGTGACAAAAATCACGTCGTGTGATGTGATCCTGCATTTGATTTCCACAGAGAATCACCTCAAACGGCGTAACTTTTGTCACTTACTAGTGACAGAGTAACATGACTCACAAAATAGGGATGTTAGTACCAATCAGGTCATTGAACCGATAATAATTCTTCTTATTACCACTCATCACTGAGAAAAAAAAAACTTTCTAAGGACTGGAAATGGGCTGCTTGTCTTTATGTAGATCGTCTAAATCAATGATTTCCCTGGATTTATTTACCTCCTTAAAAATTAGTCATAGGCTCCCGAAGGTACACTATTTAGAAAAGCACACCGTTCCTCTTCTTAAATTTAAGCAATCCCTTTACTATATTGTCCCGGGTTTCTACATAGTTCTGATATGAATACGCATAGCTGTATGCCACCCGGAAAACCAACTTCTTCCAGAACATACATTGCTTCACCGAGTTTGCGACGCCGCATTTTGGTTTCAATTCGTTGACGGCACTTCCTTTATTACCGCATGATTTTTTTTATAATCTCATTCGAAGATCTGCACCGTTCCTGCTCAACCAAGTGCGACTAGTGCAGTTCAAAAGCCGATGGTGCTGAAATAGGTACTGGTGCGATTGGGTATGGAATTCTCCAGTGATCCGATGGCAATGCTGATGACGACTGGTAGTTGATAGGTCGTTATACTCATGATGAGTGTCCTGATGTGGCTGATACTGGTGTTATACTATTTTTGGACGTCTTACTCCACTCCTCTCTAGGGTGACGACCAATTTCTGGAAAATAAATAGGTCGAACTCAAACATACACTGCAAACTTGCACTTTCATTGGATATTACAATTTTTCTCCGACGATAGTTATCTCCTAACCTTTTGCAAATTCAACCGATGGTTTTAAATTACAATGAAATTGATATAGAAATGTTTTCTTTACCTTTCCTATTCAACACTTTTTCACAACACTTTATTATCGAGCCGCAGTAAAATGTAAACAAACAACATTGTTGACGTTTGCCGTTTACGAGGGGGACGACTCTATCTACGATGCAGAAAAGATTGTGTTTTGCTGTGGCTAGCTGCGCGCACGCTGAGTATATAGAAAGAAGATTGATGACGATTCTGAAGATTTCCTGCAAAAAGATGATGCGCGATGCAAGTAGATGCGAGAAATGAAAAAAGATTTTTCGAAGATTGATTCGCTAGTGTGAGATTTGTTGAGCATCTAGACTTAAGGTTTAGATGTGACGCCCCCCTCGGCGGTCACAATAAAACTAATGCTATAGTTTTTCGCTAAAAAACTGAGTTTTATTTCGTTGTTGTGGCCAACAGGTTATGGGCCCAGAACGGTATCCGCGGCGCGAAAGTAGTGAAAGTGCTTGATTGAACAGTATCCGTCTGAAATAGTGTTTTTACCAAAAAAAAAAAAAAAAAATTGTGCTAGTGTGAGAAAAGAACATTCCAGATGGCGGACGCAAAATTCGTAGTGGAAAAGTTAGGTGTCGCCAACTATGCTACGTGGCGTTTTCGCATGGAGCTGATTTTGATCAAGGAGGAGTTGCACGAGATGGTTTCTTGTCAGAAGCCGGATCGTCCGGATGCCGTCTGGCTGGCAAAGGATGGAAAAGCTCGTGCAATAATCGGACTTGCATTGGAAAATAGTCAACTTACGCACGTAATGAAAGCTTAGACAGCGAAAGAAATGTGGACAGCTTTGGAAAGTTTTCACCACCGGTCGTCATTGGTGAACAAAATTCATGTGCTGCGGCAGCTGCTACGCTTGCAGCTTGAGGAAGGTGGAAACATGGCGGATCACATTGCACGCGTGATGGAGTTATCACAACGTTTAGAGGCGATGGGTGAATCGTTGAACGGAATCTGGCCGGCGGCAATATTATTGTCCAGTTTGCCACAGTCTTACGATGGCTTAATTGTCGCACTGGAAAGCAGAAATGACGATGAGTTGGATTTGGAGTACGTCAAAGGAAAACTCTAGGATGAGTGGAGGAGGCGGAACGAACTTGCAGCTCATCAAAACAAAGCTTTGAAAGTGGACGGCGGAAAATTTTCTGGAAAGCCGGAAACGAAGAAAACGTGCCATGATTGTAAGATGGAAGGGCATTTTCGTAAGGATTGCTGGAAGCTGGCGGAGGATCGTAAGGAGAAGGAGCGGAAGGAAAAATACCAGAAGGCGAAGCTTGTGAAAGAAGACGAAGAAAGCGAAGAATTTTTTTTATCAGTGGAAGTCAGAGTGGCGGTATTACGTGGTATCTGGATTCGGGAGCCACGTCCCATATGGCGAGCGATATTTCGAATTTCAAGACAACGGTGTCAAGTGTTGGTGCGTCGATTACGCTGGCGGATGGAAGTAAGGTTTCATGGAGCGGATCTGGCGATGCACGGTTGACTACCGTCGATGGAGAAGGAAATCCTCGAAAGATTCTGGTCAAAGGAGTTCTGCATGTGCCATCTCTAAAGGGAAATCTGCTTTCGGTCAGTAGGATGGCGGATGAAGGTTGTGTTATTATTTTCAACAAAGCTGGGTGCAAAGTGGTCAAAAATAATTATGTCATCGCTGTTGGAGAACGAAAGGCAAGTTTATACCAACTAAAGGAACATGGGAAGGCTACACACTTAGATTTTTTTGCCGAGATGGGCACCACCGAGCAGCTCGGCATTTTATTTTGCTGGAAATTCAGCAAAAAATATGTTTGTTAGCTGAGATCTCAGCAAAATTCCCGTTTGTTAGCTGAATCTCGGCAAGTTTTTCACTGAGATCCAGCAAAATAAAGTGCCGAGCTGCTCGGTGGTGCCCATCTCGGCAAAAAAATCTAAGTGTGTATGTTGGCTGCGGTTCAACATCAAGACAACTGTCAGCACATGTGGCACCGCAAGTTTGGCCATCGCGAACCCGGAGCTATCGAACGCATCGTACACACTAAGTTTTTTTCGCCGGATCTCGGTAAAACAATTGCCGAGATGGGCACCACTGAGTGCTCGGTAACCATCTCGGCAAACAGAAAATTTACCGAGGATCTCGGTAATCATAAAATTCACGGTTGTCAATTTTTGCCGAAAATCTCAACAAAAAAAAAACAACTGATTGCTCGGCAAAAGCATCCCTACGGTAAAAAACATACTGAATCTCGGCATTTTTTTCCAATTTTGTTTTCTTGCGTTAAAGAATAAGAAAAAAATAAATAAAAAGATTGTCATGTGCAAAATAGTTGCAAATAAGAAACACTGCAATGGGATTATCATTTTGTATATCTATTAAAGTCCATAAAAATCTCGATAAAAATGCATCACATGAAGTTGATGAAGTTGTTGCCGGTAGTGCTCATTTGGTTAATTTTAAAGCAACATGGATAAAAATAAGCCAAAAAATAGCTTATCAGACGGCAAACATGCTACTATGTAAACCGTAAACGCTTTACATAGTCGGACTGAAATTTTAAACCAAACAAGAATTATTTTCACTCAAACAAAACAGAACAATCTTGATCTTACATTAATCCATTGGATTATACCATGGAGTGGGTTCATCTTTCGTAGGTTCGGATCCTGCTTCCTCGAGCGTTTTAGTCCACGTTTTGGGTTTTTTAAAGTTGTTTTCGATGCAAAAGACACAGACAACAATTAACTTCTGATCTTCTGAAAAATGGCGGGTGGAAAAAAGTGACAGCTGTATTACCGAAATTCGGCAATGGATGAGGCCAATACCGAAATCTCAGTAAACGCGATTGCTGATTTCGGTATTATTTCTATTAAAATAGTTGTTTGAGACTAACATCAGCCCAACCTAGCTACATCCTCGTACTGGCTATGCACAATTGTGACCTACTTCCAACGAGTTTGCAGCATCGCTTATTGTGTTCTCATCTACACACCGAGCAGAGGATAGATGGTCATCGATCAAGCCAGACGAGAGGGATTAGATCGTTTCGCTTGTATATAGGCTGCAGTGGTGAGCAATTCAGGAGCGAGAACAGGAGCGGTCACTCTCATGGACCCGAGCGAAAACATCGCATGAGTGGCGATCGTGGTTAGAAGATGACCAGTGGATATTTTTGCATTAGAAACCTATCGACCACCGACCGTGTGTGGAGTCCGCGCGGGCAATTTTAATCTGTTTTTGTGTGTTAGAATTTAAGCCAATGTTTAGTTTTAAGGAATAAAAATCGTTGTTATTGGTAAAATAAATGTAGTGATGTAACTGTGGTTTCCGTAATTCGTCGCGTGTGTAATTTAAGTGAAGAAAAAGGCCCTGTATGCAACTATAGGATAGATGCTACATTCCTTGCATCTCCATCCACCGACGAGTGTTGGGGAGCTTTCCAACAACCCACATCGAAGGCAGAGGTAATTTGGTTCCCCAACATTTATGGTCCTTCGAACCGGATCGGTTGGACTACGGAGATTTGGAACGGACAGTATCAGTTGGGCTGATTCAGACCCGTACGGTAGCCTGAGGCAGGCTTGGATTGGCGCCATCGCGGACGGCGTTGAATAGGAAATCGCCATATCTCCCGTGAACAACAGTTTTACGGCCATCACACAGGAAGATAATTAACACCGCGCCATCACTACATTACGGCACAAAGGACATCCAAGGATAAGGGATCCATTCTTACCTCACTATTCAAGAGGACAGCGTGGCTTCGTTTTGGGCATCCATCGGTTGGATTGTTCCCACAGGTGAGTTGGAACAAAAAACTATATGTCCATTCGATGCTAGGGAATTGCGCCATCCTAACACACGTTTTTTCTGCAATCTATTTGATTATTCGGTTGGACTGCCCGGCTTTGAGCATTTGCATGCGTATGCCAGGAGTGTTGGACATCGGTAATCGATCTCGACGTATGGAATTACATAGGATCATTGGATCGTTCGTAGGTTTGGACAACTGATCCAGCACCGGATTTACTTCTCCAGGTAAATATATTTAGATCAGTATATGTCCAGCCTTTGCAAGTGTTTACGCGATACTAACGCCCACATTTCGACGTATTTCTTTGCATCCATCCTATAATATCCACCGAGACGGAAAGACGCTGTTCGAAAACGAGTTGTTGGTTTGTCATCTCGACCTACATTCCTGGAACTGGAACTGGTAGAACCACGAAGACAGACGCCATCCTAATTCCATTTGATTGAGGAGCATCACGGCCATCTTCGAGGAGACGAGTTGGAGCGTGGCAAGAAGAGGCGGCATCGATTCATTTTCTCTGTGGTGAGTGACAAGAATGTATATGTCTCCGAAGCGGGACCTCAGATAATATACGCCTTTTAAATGAATTTCGAATCCTCTTCAAATCATTTACAACGCAATCCCTGAGCAAAAACTGTTCGTTATCAGAACAATTGACTCATTCTGCTGTGACTTTTGGACGCTTTTGGACGTTTTTTTTTCTGGTCGTTTTTGGATTGGATTGGTGCCGTTACTGGTTCCACGGGTTAGTTTGAACAGTATATGTTCTGCCGAAGCTTTACTTTGGATACTACATGCATTCCTTCCTCTTCTTTGGATCTCAATCTGAACTGTTTTGCTGACAAGTTGAACGAGTGGACTTTCGCTTTGTAAATCGGACACAGCGAGCTGTTTGGAATCGAGTTAGCAGTTGCTGTTTGTTCTCATAGGTGAGCTACAACAGTATATGTCCGCCGAAGCCAGGTTTTGGATACTACAGTTGGTTCTTTCCTCCTCTTTCCTCATCAATCGAACGATTACGAGCTAAGCTGCAAAAATCGGTGTGACGTCACTGTAATCAGCGACTCTACAATTTACTGGATTAGGTGTAGCAGGTCGCAGTATATCGTTCTGTTCTCTCAGGTAGGCTTCAACAGTGTATGCCAGCCGAAGCCTTGGACTATCGGATCTCTACACCACCCAATTCTTCTATTTACCGGTTTGAGTGACGCATATCAACAATGCCGACCCGCGACAAGAAGCCGCCAGCGTTCAAGCTGTTGATGGTCCAGCTTAAGAACATCCAGACATCTTTGGACGACATCTGGAGATTCGTGGACGGTTACCCGTCGACAACTACAGCAAGTCAGGTCAACGTTCGCTTGAATAGGATCGATGAGTTGTGGGAAAGGTATGGAGAGATTCTAATCGATGTTCAAGCTCATGATGACTTTGAGGATGAGGATCAGGAGTTCGATAAGGCTAGGTTAGCGTATAGTGATAAGTACTACTATTGTAAGGCGTTCTTGATGGATAGGGCCAAGGAACTGCAGGATCCGGAGGAAGTTGAACAATCCATACGAGCAAATGAGTCGTTGACACACGGCCATGGTACCCTTGATCATGTGCGTTTGCCTCAAATTAAGCTACAAGTTTTCAACGGGGACATCGATGAGTGGATCAGCTTCCGTGATCTGTTCACTTCACTTATACATCGGAAGACGGACTTGCCCGAAGTGGAAAAGTTCCACTATCTCAAGGGATGCCTGCAGGGAGAACCAAAGAGCCTGATTGATTCATTGAAGATTACGAAGAACAACTACCAAATTGCGTGGGATATGCTGATGAAGCGTTATGACAACAGCAAGCAATTGAAAAAGCGACAGGTACAAGCTTTATTCAATTTGCCAACATTATCCAAGGAATCGGTAACGGATCTGCATACTCTGACTGATGGTTTCGAGAGAGTGGTGCAGAATTTGGACCAGGTGATCAAGCCTGAGGATTACAAGGACCTGTTGCTCGTAAATCTGCTCACAAACCGGCTGGATCCGGTAACGCGCCGAGGTTGGGAGGAACATTCCTCGACCAAGGACCAAGACACGTTAGAAGATCTCTCGGATTTCTTACATCGTAGGATCCGGATTCTGGAGTCATTACCAACGAAGGCTTCGGATTCCAAGACTTCTTATCAAGTACAACAACCGTTGAGACAGAAATCGTCTGTTGTGAAGGCCAGCTACGGTTCTGTGCAATCGTCTGGGGGACGATGTGCGGTATGCAAGGAGAACCATCCACTCTACCAGTGTTCATCCTTCCAACGGTTGTCGGTGCGAGAAAGAGATGCAGTGCTGAGGGCGAACTCCCTATGCAGGAACTGCTTCAGATCGGGCCATCTGGCAAAGGATTGTCCGTCAAAATACTTCTGTCGTAGTTGCAAGGGTCGTCATCATACATTGGTATGCTTCAAACCGCAGAAGGATGGGTTGGCGAAGGTCGCTGCTGTTGCTGGAAACAACAATCCTCCTCCTCAAATGGAATCTGGTGAACCATCCACTTCTACATCCTCCCAGGTGGTCAACATGGCAGCCACCGAAATAACAGTCTCTGGGTCCACTCAACAGTTCTCCTCCAAGGTTTTGCCGAGAGTAATTTCATCGCTGAACGGTTGAGTCAACGGCTCAGGACACATCGAGAGAAAGTAGATATTTCTGTGCACGGTATTGGTCACGCGGCTACAAAGGTTAAGTACCAGATTACCGCGATGGTTCGTTCGCGAGCTACGGCTTTCTCGCAGAACATGAATTTCCTCGTGCTCCCAAAGGTTACGGTAAATATACCTACGGCGAAGGTGAATACACAAGGCTGGACGGTGCCTAACGGGATCATCCTGGCGGATCCCACCTTTTTCAATCCAAGCTCAGTGGACATGGTGTTGGGCATCGAATCCTTTTTTGATTTCTTCGAAACTGGTCGAAGAATTCCCCTCGGAGATCAATTGCCGACACTAAACGAATCAGTGTTCGGTTGGGTGGTCTGCGGAGGTCTGACAAATCCAAGTCAAGGCTCAAGCATCAATTGTAGTACGGCAACTACACAAGGATTAGAGGAGCTAGTCGCACGGTTTTGGGCTAGTGAAGAGATTGGCAGTTCCAAGGTTCTTTCGTTGGAGGAAAGTAAATGTGAGGACATTTTCCGGAAGTCGGTTCGCAGGGAATCCGACGGTCGATACTCCGTTTCGTTGCCGAAAGATGAAGACGCAATTTCCAGGTTGGGCGAGTCACGGGACATCGCATTCCGGCGGCTTCAAGGCACAGAACGTAGATTGGCGAGGGATGTTGGTCTGCGAGAACAGTACCATCAGTTCATGGAGGAATACATCCGATTAGGGCATATGACGAAGATAGAGGAAACGGCTGATCTCGAAAAACGATGCTATCTGCCACATCATCCGGTAATTAAGGAGGCCAGCACCACAACTAAGGTCCGTGTGGTATTCGACGCATCATGCAAGACGTCGTCCGGCGTTTCGCTCAATGACGCTCTGCTGGTGGGACCGATTGTACAGGAGGACTTACGATCTATCATGCTCCGGAGCCGCGTCAAGATAATCATGCTGGTAGCCGATGTAGAGAAGATGTTCCGGCAAATCTTTGTTCTACAGGTGGATAGGCCACTCCAATGCATTCTATGGCGCTTCGATCCGTCGGAACCGGTAGGCGTGTACAAACTCAACACTGTCACGTATGGAACGAAACCTGCGCCCTTTCTGGCAACGCGTACATTAAACCAGCTTGCGATGGATGAAGAAGAACAGTACCCAATGGCTGCAAGGGCAACCACGGAGGATACGTATATGGATGACGTTATCACAGGAGCGGATACGGTCGAAAACGCAAGGGAGCTATGCAAGCAACTCAACGAGATGACTTCCAAAGGAGGTTTTAAGCTTCGGAAATGGGCATCAAACCATCAAGCAGTATTGGAAAGCGTTTCCGAGGACAATCTGGCTATTCGAGTTTCGGAAGGGATTAATCTGGACCCTGACCCAGTTGTAAAAACTCTAGGGTTGACTTGGATGCCTACTTCCGATCAACTGAAGTTTCAATTTACCATTCCGGGTTGGAATGCATCACACCAACCAACCAAAAGGGAAGTTCTGTCGGTGATCGCCAGTTTATTCGATCCTCTAGGACTACTCGGTGCTGCAATCACTACAGCCAAGGTTATTATGCAGCTTCTGTGGAGGATTCGGAACGACGATGACCAAGCATTAGATTGGGACCAGCCACTGCCTTTGACGGTGGGTGAGATGTGGAAGAAATACTACGACGAGCTTCCTCTGTTCAACAGCATTCGTATTGATCGTTGCGTCATTGTTCCAGAAGCAACATTGATCGAGATTCATTGCTTTTCCGATGCTTCGAACAAAGCATATGGCGGATGTGTCTATATAAGAAGTCAGGATTCGGAAGGGAGATTCATGGTTCGACTGCTTTCGTCCAAATCCAAGGTAGCACCGTTAAAAACACAGTCTATCCCAAGATTGGAGCTGAGTGGCGCTTTACTGACCGCGCAGCTGTATGAAAGGGTTCGAGACTCTATTAGAATTCCTGCTCAAACATATTTCTGGACTGATTCAACTTGTGTTCTGCGGTGGATACAAGCTTCTCCAAACATCTGGACCACTTACATCGCGAATCGGGTCGCGAAAATCCAAGACATTGCTGAACCAACTCAGTGGCGGCACGTCCCAGGAAAGGAAAACCCAGCGGATTTGATTTCCAGAGGGATTTCTCCGAGGGATATTACCAATAATACTTTCTGGTGGGAGGGACCAGATTGGTTAAAGAAAGGTCCTGATTACTGGCCTGTTTCTCCCAAAGAATTTCCATTGGAGGAGGCAGAGAAAGAGAAACGACGAACGGTTGCTTGTGCACTGTCGGTGAACACGGAGTTCAACGATTGGTACCTGAAGAAGTTAACGTCGTACACGGATCTCGTTCGGAAAACAGCAATTTGGCTGAAATGAATGCGGTTGCTGCAGACCGATCCACAAGAAAGGATTCCAGCAGAGTTCTTGTCCACCCAGGAAATTCGGCAGGCGGAATATGCTATAGTGCGTCGTGTTCAACAGGAGGTTTTCATCGACGAGTGGAAGGCACTTTCAAAAGGGGAAGCTGTTTCGAGAAGATCTCCACTTCGATGGTTTAATCCATACATTTCCGACGATAACGTCATTAGAATTGGAGGGCGACTTGGTCATTCTGTAGAGCGAGAGGATACGAAACATCCGATGGTGCTTCCAGCACGGCATAAGTTCACCCGAATGGTCCTCCAACATTATCATCTGCAGCTGATGCATGCTGGTCCGCAATTATTACTAGGAGTTGTTCGCCTACGATTCTGGCCATTGGGTGGACGAAGCGTTGCAAGAAACATTGTTCACCAATGCTTGAAATGTTTTCGGGCAAAACCTACACCAATTCAGCAGTTCATGGGGGAGCTGCCAGCGCCAAGAGTCACCGTGTCTAGGCCATTTTCGCAGACCGGTGTAGACTACTTCGGTCCGTTTTATGTAAGACCCGTTCCCCGACGACCGGTAGTCAAGGTATATGTTGCAGTTTTCGTTTGTCTTTGTACCAAAGCGGTTCATCTAGAACTGGTGACGGACTTGAGCACAGACCGATTCTTGCAAGCTCTACGACGTTTCATTGCTAGGAGAGGAAAATGTCAAGACCTGTATTCCGATAATGGGACAAACTTCGTTGGAGCCAGGAACAAGATGCAGGAGTTCTTGAACCTGTTACGGAGCTCAGACCACCGAGAAACGGTCGTCAAGGAGTGCGCAGAAAAAGGAATCCAGTGGCATTTCAATCCGCCCAGTGCACCACATTTTGGAGGACTGTGGGAGGCAGCAGTACGGTCAGCTAAAACCCATTTGATCAAGGTCGTGGGAGAAACACCGTTGTTGACCGAAGATTTGACCACACTTCTGGTACAGATTGAAGGTTGCCTCAACTCACGACCGTTAACGCCGATGTCCGATGATCCCACTGATTTTGAGCCTCTGACGCCTGGCCACTTCTTGATTGGCTCCTCATTACAGTCGTTCCCCGAGCCGAATCTGGAAAGCCTCGCATTGAACGGCTTGACTAAATTCCAGTTAATCCAACGGATGATGCAGGATTTTTGGAGAAGGTGGCGAAGGGAGTATCTGTGCCAGTTGCAGGGCAGGTCCAAGCGCTGGAAGCCAGCAATTAATATCGAAGTTGGGAAATTGGTTGTTATCTGGGATGATAATTTCCCACCGATGAAGTGGCGAATGGGACGGATCGTTGAACTGCATCCAGGAAACGATGGAGTAGTGCGTGTTGTAACGCTGAAAACGGAAACTGGTACAATGAAACGTCCAGTAGAAAAACTGTCTTTGTTGCCTATCCACGACGTTGACCAGAACTAGCAATCATCAGCGTAGACCCAAATCCTTCCCTTCCCGTTCCCATTAGAAGAGGATTTTCATTTATTTTCAGAAATTAGGAATTTCAGGGTGGGTGAGGAATGTTTGAGACTAACATCTGCCCAACCTAGCTACATCCTCGTACTGGCTATGCACAATTGTGACCTACTTCCAACGAGTTTGCAGCATCGCTTATTGTGTTCTCATCTACACACCGAGCAGAGGATAGATGGTCATCGATCAAGCCAGACGAGAGGGATTAGATCGTTTCGCTTGTATATAGGCTGCAGTGGTGAGCAATTCAGGAGCGAGAACAGGAGCGGTCACTCTCATGGACCCGAGCGAAAACATCGAATGAGTGGCGATCGTGGTTAGAAGATGACCAGTGGATATTTTTGCATTAGAAACCTATCGACCACCGACCGTGTGTGGAGTCCGCGCGGGCAATTTTAATCTGTTTTTGTGTGTTAGAATTTAAGCCAATGTTTAGTTTTAAGGAATAAAAATCGTTGTTATTGGTAAAATAAATGTAGTGATGTAACTGTGGTTTCCGTAATTCGTCGCGTGTGTAATTTAAGTGAAAAAAAAGGCCCTGTATGCAACTATAGGATAGATGCTACATTCCTTGCATCTCCATCCACCGACGAGTGTTGGGAAGCTTTCCAACAACCCACATCGAAGGCAGAGGTAATTTGGTTCCCCAACAATAGTTGATATTTGCGATTTTTTTAGTCCAACTTTTTACCTTGACAGCACAAAAAAATTGTTTTAACGCTTACATTTTTCTTACAATTAGAGGAAATAACTGAAGATTTACGCTATCTTGTTCCAATATTTTTTTTAAATGAAAAAAATCAAACTTTTGCCGATGAAATATTTTAAATCTTACAGATTATGAAACTAGAGGTCCCAAACTATAATCTAGGAAATAAAATTTACATTCACTTTGAATAAAAGTCGCCTTTAAACAAAGCGTGCGGAGCTTATGAATGCTTTTTTTAATGGGTCTAATTTGGGATTCGATCCTCGACTGTTGGAGTGTGCTGCTGCCGTTGTCTTTGTTCAATTTCACTGGTGAGTGAGAGAATAAGAAAAAGTCCACCATTTTTCACACATAGACTGACAATTACATATGAGATTTCTCCATAGGAGTAAAGAGTTACAGAGCTCTCGTCAACGATTGAACCCAGACCCTTTGAGATGAGAGGCAATCATAAAAGCAAACGTGTAGTGGACTGAAGAGAAAGAGCACGTATTGATATAGTTTTTGTTTTCACGACTTATAGTAAATGAAAGACGACTGCACAGAAAAAAAACTAGTTGTAGTACATCCAAACAGCTGCTCAGAGGTTATTCCGCTGGTTGTGTAATACCAAAGATTATAAATGAACAAGATGTCCCATATATTATTTCTTAGAATAATCTAGTGGATACACCCACCCTATAAGATCGTGGCGACGTCTGGTGAGAGCACATTGAAACATTCGAGAAAAAGTTCACACAAACAAGCAGGCATCATAGTGTGCGTGCAACCTTTTTGACAGTCAACAGGTTGAAAGTTTGTTTTGGTTTGAAGTGGAAGTGATTTCAAGTGTCCCATTACTTAGTGATTAAATGGCATTTAACTAACCACCAAAACCGGAATGTTGAAGAGCAGCTGGTACGACCACATTAATTTCAAGCAAGGTTGCAAAGACTCATTTCAGCTAAAATAATGTTTTTCGGAATAATAAAACCAAAAGATGGTATGATGGCATCCCGAAAAAAAATAACAACAAAAATACAATAAAAAACAATGTAACAATAAGACGAAAATTATTGTCTTAACAATGATTTACATTGTTACGTCTACAATAAATTTACCTTGATTTATGTTGTACAAAACAGTAAATTTCATGGTAAATGGAAAATTTACAATAAAAAAGGGGGGTTGTTAAGTATCTTAACAATGAAATTTTCGAGATTTCCCCATATATTTTTTTTTCAATACCATTATATATTATTGTTATTTTACTGTTGGTTGGCGAATTTATTGATTAAAAAAAATAACAGTGTACTTTAAAGTGTATGTGTTGGCTTGACAGATCTACTTTATCGACTTTAAAAATAAATCGAAAAAATAAAACATCGCCCCGGGAAGGGAGGGGGTGGGTGGTGGTATGTCTGTTACGGGTGAGTCCTTTTTTTACTGGTTATGGATTGAGATTCGATCCGGAACTTGTGAGAATTGGAGGCCAACATCCCTGCACTCGATCTCCCTAGGTCACGTCTCTTTGGTGGTTGAGCGTCGTTGATAAGCTAATGCATTCGACTGGAGAGAATCGCCCATGAAATATGCTTCCACCTGAGAGTTCCTTCCTGACATCTTAGCGGTGGAATTTTTTATTATTATTGTATGATTATTGACTGCACGGAAAAGGTCTGCATTAAGCGGGATTTAAATAAGGCAGGTGAGTTGAATTCAACTCAAACCGATCTGGTCGTAGGCGTTCAACTCTGGGGGGGGGGGGGACGTGCTGTCAAATCAGCCTACTGATCATCTTGTATGAAACTGGTTCCAAACGTAAACAAACGCTGTAGGTTTCTTATGGCTTGTTTACGTTTGGAACCAGTTATGCGAGGTAGGCGACGATTGTTCGTATTTGACAGCCACCTCCCTCCCCCTTGGTTCAACTGACTTGGCAACGAATAGAGCCAAACGAACTGTCAAAGCAAGAGCCATACGAGCAGCGCCTATCTTGATTACATTGGCAGTGTTGCTGACCCTCTCATAGTCTGCATGCTTCAATCAGATTTATTTTTATTGTTCGTGAAGTAACCCACAATGAAAACACACCAATATTTAATGTAACAACAATTTTTATTGTAATAGAGTTGTTCATTATTGTTCGTGATCGAATCATGTTAACAATAAAATAAATGAAAAATACAATAAAAATCATTGTAACAACATTTTATTATGTACATTCATTGTACATCTAGGTGGCAGTTTTGCCGTTTTCGGAAGGGTACAACATTATAACAATCATTTTTATTGTCGACAATAAATATTAATGTTAGAGCATTGTTTCCACTGAAAATTTCACTGTAATTTTTTTTTCGGGATGTTTTACTTGTAACTTACAAGAAGAGGTTACAAAGTATGCGTTGGAAACATAAAACTTGTAAATTTTGCTTTCTATGAGTCACAATCAGCGATTTGCTGATCGCTGAGTGAGTGAGTGAGTGAGTGAGTGAGTTTGTGAAAAATCGCTGATTGTGACTCTCATGAAGTGGAATAAACAGGTTTAATATTGTCGTTCAAGTTGGACACCGGAAAACCCACACGCGATATTCGATTTTACCCTCGTTCTGTACGTTAAACATAACGTCGGACATAGTGCGCTGAATAGCGCATCATTGTGCAAATACAGCGCACTATGTCCGACGTTATGTTTAACGTACAGAACGAGAGTAAATTCAATTGGCGCGTGTGGGATTTTCCGGTTTTCAACTGAAACGATAATATGTCAAACACATTCTTTGCAACCTCTTCTTGTATCCTACCAATTCAAAATTTGATCATGGCATCTAATTATTTCATAATTTAGAAAAACATTGTTTTAGCTGAAATGAGTCTTTGCAACCTTGATTTCAAGTAGCAACGGAACACGAGCAGCCTCGAGGACACTACTACCATAGAGGTAACTCTAAGACCACTGGGTACCACCATAGAGGTAACTCTAAGACCACTGGGTCCCGAAGAAAATCATTATTATTTTTGGCTCACTCAGTACCAGAACAACGGTCCCAAGCAGTCCCAAGCTATTTCACTCACCCCTGCATGTTCTGCATGAATCCACACACCCCTGATGTTATCTGTCAAACTTTCATAGCGAATCAAAACAAACATAGTGTAGTAATAGAATTTCAACTAGAATAGGGTACGTTAATCGTTTGCTTGGGACCAATAGGCTACTAAAGCCAATTTAAAATCGTTAGTTTCGTATTGATTGTTGCTACTACTGGCATGAAAAGGATATGATGGCAGTCTAATCTGAATTGAAAGATAAAAATCAATAGTGATCTCCATCTCCATCCATATCGATTATAACTGTTTGATTTTCAGGAACGATAACGATCATGGAACTATTCGCAACTATGGTGATGATGTGTGGTCAAAAACAAAGCGCTTCCTGTATTCCCAGAGACATTGCAACACGATACCGTTGGCGATAAAAGATGAACTAGGCTATGTTGGAGATTACACTGTTGACACTGTTGATATGCACGACTCACTGTAACCAGATGCCGAAAATAATAGTCTACATAAAATTCTGAAGAAAGATGTCAAAAGTTAGAAAAAAGAGGATAGCAAATAAACATCTGATGCGTCAAAATAGATCAGCACAGTAAGATTAACATGATTTGGTGATGCATCTTGGAAAACTCCCATAGTACTACCGTTTCAGCATAACAATGACGAGTCAAGGTTTAAACCTTTAGGTAATGTAAAGGTGAATATGTCATGATAAGCAAATCGAATAACCAAAATAGCGTAAATGAGAAACATATTGTGAATAAGAAAAAGATCATTTTCTTATGTTGTATGTTATTTGAAATGCTATGCAGCTCAAACATTGAGTCAATCAGTAGCAGCAGGTTTGCGTTCCTATGTTCATACAGGAAAACTTCCTAAAGACTGTTTGGGCACTGCGATATATTGCGAGCAGTTCGATATTTTATTCGATGTTGACAATTCCTCAACATTCAATGAAACGAAAGTAAGTTTAAAAATATAAATTGCAAAATGATTAATAACTATTTATAAATTCTAGGAACTCAAACGGCCTCTTCAGGAGCATACGAAACATTTGGAATATTTACAGAGCATGAATAAATCCATTGAAGAACTGTATTTCATTGACAAACGATGCAAATCAATTCAAGACGTATAACAAAAATTCATAAGAAAGATGACAAGATCCTAATATTTGATTTATCCACAGGAAAATAAATTCAAGCAACTACCAAAACAGTCACGAAAACCGTACTGTTTAGATGGATGGATACTTTACATATCAGCTTTAACAATGCTCTGGGACGAGTTACACGAAATCTATAAATTTTCGTTCCTACGAACTAGAAATTTGTCTCAAGATTGCTTGGAACACTTTTTTTTCCATAATAAGATGGAAAAATGTAAATAATAATCATCCAAATGCATCGCAATTTATGTCAGCATTCAAGTCAGTAGTGATCAACCAGCTACTACTTCCCAAAAAAATCGGAAACGTCGAAGCGGACTTGGGAAAATATATTGTCAACCGGGAAGAGATCCAACAAATTAACTTCTCGAAACAACATATTAATCGTCCAGAGTATACAGGAAAAAAAGAGCCATTTCCATCACAAACCTGTGACATAAACCAATTATCGAACATTTATTGGACTACAGGATGGGTATGCAGTACTTATAGTGCTGCTGAATGTCTTAAAAAAATTGGATCAAATCCTGAACAGAATGATACTTCATTTTTAACTGATTTCAAACAGTACACTCCTCAATCAAAGTTGGTGAGACCTGGTAAAAAAATATTTTTGTACTTCCAAGGTATTTGTAGATTGTTTGATTTGCATTTCATGGAACTCTTGAAGCTCGGTCCAGTGGGCGTAAAAACGGAATTAATGGACATAATCCAGACTCAGTTCAAGTTTCCTTCTGTAGAGATGAGCGATGATTTTGAAGAGGAGTGTGTTGTTGAAGAAATCGAAAAACAACTTCTTGAAGTATTATGTCAATCGTGCTGCCTAAAAATTACCGAAAAATACTTAAACATGATGATTGGATGCAAGCTTTCCGAAATGAATAACACATTCAAAATAGAGAGTGATAATAAGGAAAAATCTAAAAAAAAAAAACGAAAAATCAAAGAAGCTCAACATTAATACATTATCTTCATTGAACAACTAGATAGAAAAGAACCAGAAAAGAAACAATAAAGATGTGTGAATGTTTTTACTCAGTTGATTATTACTTTTACTTCAAAATAAACATGATTTAAAATTGAAACATTTGAATTTGGCGTTTTTATATTCTCACCACTCTTAATAAATGATTGATAAATTGATTTTACAAATAGTAATAAACATCATCATAACAAACATTCTAACACAATGAACCAATTACATTTTTATGATTCTAATACCCCGTTCACATTACAGCCTATATCACGTAATATAGGCTGTCTTGCAATGAGCACTCATACAACATAAGAAAATGATCTTTTTCTTATTCACAATATGTTTCTCATTTACGCTATTTTGGTTATTCGATTTGCTTATCACGTCAAAAAGGTTGCACGCACACTATGATGCCTGCTTGTTTGTGTGAACTTTTTCTCGAATGTTTCAATGTGCTCTCACCAGACGTCGCCACGATCTTATAGGGTGGGTGTATCCACTAGATTATTCTAAGAAAGGGACATTTTGTTCATTTATAATCTTTGGTAATACCTATTACGTTGTACGACGTACATCGATTTGTTTCGTATGCACCAGATGAATTTCTGGTGAAGAATGCTCGACAGCAACCAGGGATGGAAATTCAATAACATAGTCGTGTTTCATTGGCAAATGAAATGGATAACCGGGGAATAGTGAAGAGTGAGAAGTTATTGCGAAATTTACATTACATTACACGTATTGAATAACCCTGAGAGAAAATTTGTAGACCCAGACCTGCAGACCTCACGGGGATTGATTGATTTCAGTTCCATAAAACAGTCGATTTCTTATTGTTTGCACATATGTTGTGTTTTTATTCATAAATCATTTTTAATTCAGTCAATTGGTTCAATATATTTTAAAAGTAGGAATTTACAAAAACATGTAAACTAGTGATTTGACTTAGTTCCTTCTTTTCTTGTTGCAATTATTTATATGTTTGTTCGAATACTTACTGTAACATATCGTACGTACTAGGGTTGTTAAAATTAAGTATGGATCACAATACTTTACTTTTACCGTTTTTAACCAATAATCCATGACAAGCGTAACCAATATATTGCTATCACAGATGGCAATATATTGGTTACGTTTGTCATGGATTTTTTTTGCTAACTGTTGTAGAAAGAGCGGGTATCACATCAGACTGTGTTCATGATAAATTATGCTCAATGCTGTCATGGGTTACATTATCGTGTACATTCTACTGAGTATGTGTGTCTACAAAAATATTCCGTCATTATTGGCTGGCTACATTATATTTCGTTTGAACAAGTTTTTTTTTGTATATAAACAAATTACTGAAGAGGCGAAATTAATTTTATAAATTGACTCACAAAATTTGATTATGGCAGTGGAATTAACAAACTATGAGTACTAACTTCCTAGGTCCAACATACTTCAAACAGTTTTTTTCTCTGATAATAAAGTTTGTATGCATTAGGAAAAATTTACACCGTGTTTCCAGGCCAAAAATAACCCCAATGAACTAGGAAGGTTAAACGAGAAAAGAAGAATATGTCAAAAATGACTTATTCAAGTTTAACAATGGTGTCATTGTAGTAATCAAAATAAACCATGACTTGATCTATTCTCTTGAGAGTTTAAATAGATATAAGGGAGATATACTGGCGGTCATGGCAAGTCCGTTCTATAGCACAAATCAGCAGCAAGCCGAGAAAAACGCGTCGTATGCGATGGGACAGCCTGTTTAGCTATTTTTCCAAACATTTCCAAGACAAAGTTGTTTTTATTTTTGTTAATAGAGTTTATAATGACACGATTTTTAGCCGAGGGCGTCACAAAAAAACAAAGTTGTTGAGTTCATCCAGTTTTATGAAAATATGGATGATTAGCTTCTATTTCCATTGGAAATATATCGCCAGATGACAAAATGACAAGCGATCAACGAGCCAAATAATAAAGCTCTGACGTATGTGAATTGCGCAAGTATTAGTGGAGAACTTTGGGTAAGTTCAAAGGTTTTCTTGCACTAATACTTATAATTTACTCAAAGTACTGCACTAATACTTGTGCATTTCACAAACGTCCGAGAAGTCTATGCGATATAGCTTGCTCGGAAAGGTAGAAGGAAAGAACAAAACTGTTTGCAATCTGCTTCACAATATACGGCAGGAGATCAAGCTATGTCGACAACCTTGTTTTGTCTTTATTATTGGTTGTTTTCTGTATTTGAATTTACTGGTTTTGACAAAAACACAAATGGACCGACTTGTGATGAGCGGCAGTATAGTCGAATATAAATAATAGCCATGCACAGGAAAAATTCCACCATCTATATAAGTAAAAAGAATCCTGCATAGCAGAACTCAATGAATTTAAACTTGCCTCAGTGTGGGTTTTATACAAACATTGAATTTAACGTATAAATGTAAGAGGATACATCCGCACTGATTTGTGATTTGGGCGTACATGCATTTTGTAAACAAACACGTCAATCGTCGATATCTTGCGAATAAAAGCACAATCTAAAAAATTTACACCACAATCAGGTAGAGGAATGATTCCTCTACACAGTGAGACAACATAAAAAAAGTGGGACATAACCATTGGCGATGAAACTATTGAGTGTAACATTCTTCATTTATTGAGTACTTTATTTGAGTGTTAGAAATTATTGCTTAATAAGGTTTTACATTCAGATAATTTTATTTTATGTTTTGTTAAAATTCAGAGTCGTTGTTATAATAAGAGTCCCGCCAAGAGAAAATGTTGCGAACAAGCAACACTGTTTGTGATTTATTTTTCGTCAGAGTAAACGGCAACCAGATTTTTTGCGTTAGCATCGGATGAATTTCATTCAGAAGTGAAAAATTTCATGTCGATTACGGAGCTTCTGGGAGACAAAAACAATTGTATAATCCTGGAGACGTGGGACTACTCTCCACCTAAGATCATATGGGCATTAAATAAACCAACCAAAGAAAATCTGAACCCCCACACTGTGGTCCCGCGCTTCAATGAGCTCATTAGAACAACGCTGATTGGATACGAGCTCATTTATACGGATGATTCAAAAACAGCGATCGAAGTCGGCTATGGCGTATTCGGCCCCAACCTAGATACCAGCAGAGGCTTTCCTAAGCCTGCATCGATCTTCTCGGCTGAGGCAGCTGCCATCTTCTCAGTCGTTACGGAGTCCAGTTTTTCCTGGAAAGCCATCATTACCGATTCGGCCGGTGTATTGAAGGCCCTTGAGAGTCCGAAGAACCGACACCCGTTGGTGCAAGCAATCAGAATGGCTTCGAACAGTAAAACCGTATATGTCTGGGTTCCCAGCCACTACAATATCAGTGGAAACGAGGCTGCGGACAAGCTGGCAGCGATCGGCAGATCGAAAACCTCAGTGGAACCGGAAGTTCCTGCAGCGGATTTAAAAGTCTGGATCAAAACGATCATCGCTTCAGCATGGAACAAGGAATGGGCTAATACCCGAGACCCTTTCTTGCGCAAAATACAAGGAGATACGAAATGCTGGTTCGATACCAAAAACTGGAAGGACCAGAGAGTACTGTCCAGATTACGCTGCGGCTGACTAATGACTGGCAGTAGTCACTTCGCGTCTACCATAGGTGAACAGTAAAAAGAGGTAGCAAACTATACATTCTCTTTCTAAGAAAACGATGTGCAACGGAATCAATTTTGTGTCGATTAACCACTCAGCTTGATTTTTGAGCGTTGTGAATAGTTTTGCAATATCAAAGGAGCTTGGAAAATCAATATCAAGCATGATATTTTGTTTCAATATCACGCGTGATATTGCGAGCGTATGAGATTGGAACAATATAATTTGATTGATGATTTTGCCAACACTAATTTAAAACTGCACATTTGCTAAATTGAACAAATGGCTACCTCTTTATTTAAAGGATTTACGTCCGTTTTTATAAATTTTATCACTATCTAACACACCTCTTAATGTATCTTGCACGTTAGTAGGTATTAGCAGCTAATCTCAACGTTATTTTGTTCAGCAACTCTCACTCAGGTTTTTTTTTACACGGGGGATACGTACCGTGTAAAAAAAAAACTACGAGATTTTGATTTTTCACATGCTTAAAATTTAAAAAAAATCGGATTTTGATGCCATTTGTAATTATAGCATGCCATGGTCCATATAGACATATTTTAAAATTTTCTGTATTTACACCAAAAATTGTGATTTTTTTCTAAGTATGTCATTCGATTACCTATATCTTGAAACGGATAATGTGATTGGAATCAAGTCGATAGGTTGTATCGTTTTTTCGAGAAATCTTTAAAAACGTACCGTGTAAATCGCGAAAAACCGTGTACATTTTCAAATAAAGTACCTCAATGTTTTGTTACGTTTTTCTGTTTTCATGACCATTTTTCCAAGTATTTACATTCGGGTGGGTTTCACAATGCTCTTTCAGGTCCACAACAACTGGGAAAATTTGAACGAACTTGGCTATAATCTCGATTTGCGGGAGAATTTTAAATATTGAATGGGAAACGGAACCAAAAATCCAAATATTGCTCAAATTTCACCAAAGCTCGGACATAGCTTGAGAATACTACAGTAAACAACTTTGTCTTAGCCCCTCTGATGAAAAAAAACTTAACTCAACTTAACTTTGTCTTAGCTGCAACCTATCCTTGGAAAAATAGCCATGAAAACAGCAAAACGTAACAAAATATTGATGTACTTTCATAGGCATCCTCTAAGAACCTCATATGAATTGTATTTGTAACAGTAGGGTATGAGTTGCTGAACGAAATTACGTTGAGATTAGCTGCTAATACCTGCTAACCAGCAAGATACAACCCCTTAAAAAATAGTGCTATGAAAATATAAATATAGATTTAAACGGAGAAATAGCGATTTACCTTCTAAAGCATAAATGTGCAGTTTAGGGGGCAGTTACAATTTTGTAGAACATTGAAAAAATAGGAAAATTAAAACAAAAAAGTTATGATAAAAACACTTTTTAACCGTACTCCGTACAGCATACCGTTTGTACTCCATTTTCACCATATAAATTCGTTCATTGGGAGATAGAAAAAAGTTTCTTAAAATGAATCTACAATATTTTCATAGACGTTCATCGATTTTAAAAAGACATTTTTTTATCCTCCTTAAGAAAAAAAAAATCCCCACTTAAATAAAGTACTCACAAAATGCAGAAAAGCAGAAACATTCTAGAAGACATCAAAATGCTACACTCAATAGTTTCGTCACAAATGGTCATATTGTTCAACTTTTTTTTTTATTTCGTCCCCTTTTTATGGCACAGACCTGTTGGTTCATATTTGATAATTTCGTCCCATTTGGAATAGTTTGTTTGAGAGAATGAGCTTTTATCCACGAGAAATCGACAATTGACCTTTTAAGGGCTTACAAAATCATGTATGCCCTAATCACGAATCAGTCTGGACTTGTTTGCAAGAGCAAGCAATGAATAATATGATTGTGTGGTTTGATGTCAGTTCATTTTGTTTTTCAACCAGGAACTTGCGTTCAACGATGATTTTACTTGTCATGTGAACTTGTAACAAGAAGTTCTAAAATATCCATAGGGGAAATAGTTAGTGGATGGCAGCCATAAAGTTGAGGTTGCCAAATATTTGCATGAGTACCAACCATTATATATGTTCCCCATGATCTGTGAAAAAACATAGAACACTACAGTGTTAAAATGCAAAGAGACTACCTACATTCCAAAGGCTTTTGTATGGCTGATTCCATTTCATTAGTGTATGTTCTAAATTTACTATCAGTCAAATTATTATTTACATAAACGCTTTGCTTAACCTATGGAAAACCAATTATAAAAAAAGAGCTAGATGTACTAGGTGATAAGACAACGACAAAATGTTTGATTGCTCTTACGACTACTTATTTACATTATTGTTTTTGAATACACATACGTCTTCGTTTATTATATTTTCTTCAATACAGAGCTTTTAAACTGACCTTGGACGAGCTTTATGTTGTTTTCTTTTCAATAAATGTAATAAGAATAAAAACGAAAAAAAAACAACTTAATCGAGATCCATTCCGATACGGAAATCGAACTTAGCGAGGCTCGTTTCGTAAATATTTTTGACACACGAGTGCTCTGATATGACAAATTATTGTTTATAAGTATATAATTTATTTATTTTTATCTTGCAATTTATAACAAGCTACTTTCATTGAGTAGTAATGTTTAAACATCACCCTCACTACAAAGCTGGTATGCTCGGTCAGTTTGATAAATAATTCAACATTTACAATTTCATTTCTTTGTTCAATCAATGACCAACAAACTAAAATTTAATAAATGTAGTTGTTTTTTTTTTGGACGTGCACTAGAAACTTAAATCTATATGAGTTCATGAATTTTTTTCTGTAATTCCAACGTTTTTTTTTTTAAATATCGATACTAAATGAGAATAATTTAAGGTTTGATAATTACAAAAATATGCCCTGAACGTATTTTCCCTTCAGGCAATAAGCGGGAGATCTATTATAAAAAAAGATAATTTTAAAAAATCCTATAGTTCTATACGTGTGGCGGACTGCACGGCCCAACAATCTGCCGATTTTGGGAGCTACTCCATCGGGTATTGCATAAACTGGCATCTGAGAGCACTGATATCCGCTTCTCAAGCAGCATTTCTTTGGTACTGGTCGCTGCTGCCGATGAGGTAGTAGGAGCAGCCGAACTAGCCTGGCCAACTGCCAGTCCGACAGACGATTGTCCTCCTCCTGCACCGGCGATCAGTTGCGACGCACGTTGCATCACCATGGGATCGGTGTTGAGTTGTTTTTGTGATTTGGCACGTTGCAAAGTAGTAGGAACTGTGGTTGCTTGATAGCATTGTTCGCTACTAGCAGAGCCTGTCTCCGCTCCATATCCGCCGGGTATCCCACCGTACAAACTACTGTTCATCAGGCATCCCTCGTCTAAACTAGCAGAGGCAGCCATATTGTTGACGCTTTTGTCCCAGGTATTCTTAATCATGTGATGTGACGTATCCAGGTTGGTTAGAGCGCTGTTACTGCTCCGTTTCGATGATGACATGGAATTATGGTGGTGGTGCGTCATGTGCGAGGCATTTTGTTCGTTCTGTTTGCGAGCTTCAGCATCGTCTTTCTCCTGTTCACGCCGGCGTTTACGTTTCATGCAAATAACCACAGCTGTCGCAATGAATGCAGCCAGTGGTGTCGCGACAGAAAAAATAGCAATCAACACAATTTGTCCATTGCTGAGACCATCACTTCTGCCACTTTGCGCTTCGTGGTATCCATTTGCAACATGAGCCGAAATGCTACCTGTAGCCGAATCCCAACTAGCTGATAGAGCTTCTTCCTCACAAGTTGATCCTCGAAAGCCCCCAGCGCAGACACATTGAAAACTGTTTACTCTGTTGACACATGTGCCACCGTTCCTGCAGGGCGTGGAACTGCATTCATCAACATCGACGCTACAGTCTTTTCCCGTAAATCCAGGCCGACATTTGCAGCGATAGTCGTTGTTTAGATTAATGCATGTTCCTCCGTTAGCACAAGGCTTTGTCAGACAAAGATCAACCTTATTTTCGCACAGAGATCCTATAAATCCCGGAACACACTGGCATCGGAATTGATTCACCATATCCACGCAGGATCCACCATTCATGCACGGGTTGCCTTGGCAGTCGTCGGTATTAATTTCGCATCGAATACCACTGTACCCACTCGGACATTGGCACTTGAATGTGTCGCCATTGTTGAAGCAAGTGCCACCATTTTCACAAGGACTTGGGTTACATTCGTCGACTTGAACTTCGCACGCAGTGCCACTATAACCCACAGGACACTCGCACTTAAACCCCAAATTCGTATCCTTACACGACCCATGCAAACAGGGTTTTTCCGCACAAGTAACCGTTTCTTTCTCGCAATGCGTTCCAATCCAACCCTTCGTACAGTCACACCGATAGCCGCCTCGACTATGCTTCTCATCGTGACATATACCTCCATTCAGACATGGCATAGCGGCGCAGTCGCTGATGCGAGTTTCGCAGTCGGTGTCCGTATAACCCGGAGGACATTTGCAGGTGTACGAACCCTGGCCAGTGTTGAAGCAGGTTCCTCCGTTCTGGCATGGTTTGTGGTTGGTACAAAAGTTCAAATCTTGATTGCAAAATAAACCACCCCAGCCTTCGTTACACAGACACTCCCACGGTTTCTTGCAGGTTCCGTGCATGCATCCCGGGTAAGGTTCGCATTCATCACAAAGAGCTCCTTTCCACCCGGATTGACATCTGTAGGAAAGAACAAGAGAAGAAAATGTTTAATGATTAGGCAAAAGTATGTCTGTAGTGTATGTATTATATATTTGAAGGTAGAGGGTTAAGGGTATGCATTTCGTATCCGCGGAGAAAAACGAAATGTTGACTTTTTACTTAAAACATTTCTATATTTCATTTTCACTATAAAGTCTGGTTCAAAGCAAATTTGATATCCTGATTCAATGTACAATTGTGCCCCTGGTAGTCGGAGCCAGAAACTATGAACAGCATTTTTTTTAACTATTCTTTGACGAGTAACTGGTGAAACTATCTGCACATTTTTATCTAAAGCCTGGTACGCAGCTGAAAAGAAAACAGAAAAGTAATTTTTGAAGAATATTCCCAAAAGTAAATTTGACAGCTTGACATGAGATGTCTTTTGCTAAATTTTGAGATCATAGGGGGTGTCGTCTAATTTTAAAGTCAACAATTATCAGTTTTTATGTTGTTAAAATGCATCCAAACCATCATTTTTACAACAAACGTTAAAATTACCTAACGGAATAATTGATCAGAACATTATTCCGCAAGGAAAGTGAAATTGCATTCAGAATGCGCTACCTTCATGTCACGATACTAATGTAATCAATCTTTCCTTTACCGATTTCTTTTGAACTGCGTACTGGGTCAAGAAATGCATTCCGTGTCCTATCCCGTAGCACGTAAAAACGTCATTACTTTTCAGCTGCGTACCAGGCTTAAGACAGAAAACTTTTATCTAGTCAAGATCAAGGTTGCAAAGACTAATTTCAGCTAAAATAATGTTTTTCGGAATAATAAAACCAAAAGATGGTATGATGGCATGTTTTACTTGTAACTTACAAGAAGAGGTTACAAAGTATGCGTTGGAAACATAAAACCTGTAAATTTTGCTTTCTATGAGTCACAATCAGCGATTTGCTGATCGCTGAGTGAGTGAGTGAGTTTGTGAAAAATCGCTGATTGTGACTCTCATGAAGTGAAATAAACAGGTTTAATATGTCAAACACATGCTTTGCAACCTCTTATTGTATCCTACCAATTCAAAATTTGATCATGGCATCTAATTATTTCATAATTTATAAAAACATTGTTTTAGCTGAAATGAGTATTTGCAACCTTGGTCAAGATGTTAAGATATTAAAAATGAATGGCACACTAACGCCACCTGATAAGTGAAATCTGAGCTGAACGGTTTACCCTAGAATAGGTTTAGTCCTTCCGAACAACAAGACAAAAACCTTTTATCTAGTCAAGATGTTAAATAAAATCAACTTAAAAATGAATGGCACATTACCGCTGCCTGTTGAGTAAATTCTGAGCTTAATTGTTTACCATAGAATAGGTCTAGTCCATTTGAACAATTTTGCTTAAGACAAGAACCTTCTGTTTAGTTAGGATGTTAAAATAAAAATGAATGGTACACTAACGCCACGTAGGAACACATATTAGTCCTTGTTACTTGTTATGCCTTGTTAATAGTGATAAGTCCTCGGGTTGCCTGCGTGGATCGAGGATAATCTTAAAGCAAGTAAAAAGTTAGTTAGGCTTCATCTATATTATTTCTAATCTTCTATTCATTATTCACAAGTTTAAAGTAGTTAAGACTAGGCTTCTGATGCATGGTCATGATCGGTGTCATTGCTTTTTTTTTATTAAGGAATCCAATTTTAAATGACAAAGGGGTGCACCTTTGGAGGGTTCTCTTACTCTTCGAAGGGTATAAAAAGCAGGACCTTTCAATTAGAATAGATCCCTTGCGATGAAGGCAAGAATGACAACTGTATCAAAACCGAATACTTCATCTTTTCACGATGGTGATGAAGTAATACGACATGCACTAAACTAAGGACACGGGATATACTACAACAGCTCATATATTTTTTCCTACGTTCGGAACATAAATCCACTGCAACCAGTTATTTGATCTATAGTGGTATACCCCGTATCCTTAGTTTAGTGCACTATTGAGAAATGATGAAATACTCGGTTTTGATACAGTTGTCATTCTTGCCTTTATCGCAAGGATCCGACTCTAATTGTAAGGTTCCGCTCTGTATACCCTTTGGAATGTTGGCGCACCCGTTGGCGCAATAACATCGATAATGACCATGCATCAGAATCCTTCAAACTAGAGAACAGCGAATAAAAGATTAGGAATCACGTAGGGGAATTTACGTATTCTTGGCAACCTAAGCAACGATCATCTTTCTATAGCCTTTTTCTCAAAGGAACGCATACATATGCAATACGATGCTGCACGCTGACGTTACGAATGAACGCGATGAACTCGTATTCATCAGTTTGACATCCAGTGGTGGTTTATTTACCTTTGCTTGTTAGTCGATTCAAGTGGATTTGAGGTTTTAAATAAAATTAATTAAAAGATATGATATCCGACTATGTTCGTTTGAAAAATATTCCTCTCCAAAAAATCTAAAAAAAAAACATTTAATATTTTTTTTAAATTTTTTATCCTAATTCCATGTAAACAAACCACTGCCAGCTGTCAAAATAATTGAGGTTAACCCGACAATTGTTTACAATCTTTTGCTGCCAGCTGCTCTAACAATTTCAGTCGAAAGACTTGTCAAAAACTGTTTTGAAACGCTTTTACAAAGCTCCAATCTTCTCTGGTGAGAGCAGGGGCCTGGCTGGCGGCCATGTTTTTGATGCTATCATCTGCTCTTGTCTTCCTGCTTATAATACGATTTTCCGTCCCTTTCCACCATGTATACGTCAGGCGGCCCGTGATGTTGTCTACTGTCAAACGTATAGGATTGATATAGGGTTGCCAGGCCCCTGGGTGAGAGCGACTATAGTGGGCAACATCTTTTTATTCGGCAACAGCTGTGCTTTCATCGGCAACTCGAAATCAGCAGCATTTTTTAGTGCCTGTGTTTCATTCCAAGAAAAGCGCTAGCAGGCATTGCTTTTTCTTAGTGGTTAAAATACAAACAAATTGAAGCTGAAAGCCTAAAGAATCGTTTGAATGCAATCAGCGAAGTGTTTTCGTAAGCGTTTCAATTTGCCGGTTGCCGAAAATAGTCTTTCATGCCGAAGCCGTCATTTCCCCTAGATAAAAAAATACCTACCTAACTCACTTTTTCGTTGTGTTTTGGTCAATCTCGGTCGGCAAAGCCGATTCGTATCACTATCAACAAGGCATACAAAGTAAAAGCTAATGTGTTCCTTTGATCAATTCTGTTCCCCTAATTTGAAGAAGTTCGTACTAGGCTTCGGTGGTAGATCTTAATGTCAGTATCGCAACACGAAAAGGTAATCTACTAGGTTACTGGGAATAGATCAACTTACTGCTCGCGGTGGTTTTACTGTTTATCCGAGAATAATTCTCGTCTATATGAACAACTTCAGGAACTTTCTATCTAAGGCAGGCCTGTCCAACCTTTCTAAAACTTGCTTTTTTGCTTGTTCGATGAACATGTTTAAAACTGCATTTTGTTTATTTCTCATTCATTCTGGTCTAAAACTCATAATGATGAATAAAATTAGACAAGAATGATATAATTGCTGAGATCAAGAGTTCACGTCCGGCCCGAGGGCCGCATGTTGGGCAGCGCCGATCTGTTCCATTTAGAATTTGGTCGTACAAAATGGCTAATTTATCGTCAGCTTTTCAGATGAATTTTAGAACTAGAGACGTTACAGTAATTAAATAGAAGCGGCCAAATATTAACTGGACTAGACTTTAGTCAAAAGTTAAAGCAAATTAAAAAGCACACTAGTGTCGCCTGGTGAGAGAATTATGAACTAAACTGTTTACTGCCCAAGACAGGAACGTTCTATCTAGTCAAGATATTGAGTTAAAGAAAATTAAAAATTAATTAACCTGGTGAATGAGTTCTGAACCGAAATGTCTACCGTAAAATAGGTCTAGTCCATTTGAAAAACTTTGCCGAAGACAAGAAGCTACATTCGATTGTTGTTAATGTTGAATTGTCCGCGGTTTCTAATAATGTATTTTTCATAAGCTTTAAAAAAAATCAAATTTGTAGAAATTCAAATTTCCAACGATAAAATAATAGGCTTAACATATTTTATACTATGCAAACTTTAATAAAGAAGAAAACATTGGATAAGTAAATGTATACATCAATAAATAAATGTTATGCATGCACATTATTATTTATATGAAATCGGTCTGCAATTCAGAGATTTGTTTATGTGTTTCCCATAAGTAGTGGGGAGAAAAGTTAGCAGCACATGTGATACTGATTACACTCTGCCTCTTTGTCGTTTGTCTTTGCTGATGTACATGCAAAAAAGCGACAGAGCATAAGCTGCAATTCCTGTTTTAGGAAGAAAACTAGTACTGCCTTCAAATAGCACTTATTACCTCGTTCAATTCGCATGGAATGTATGCACATGCGGACAGTGATGAAGAGCTGAGAAGTTATTACAACCGGATAGCTTTGATGCAATGGAATAGGTTAAGCAAGTGGCTAGTTTCAACTCTGTACTAGGCGTAGATATAATAAGTAAGTATTTTAGGTACCGTCAAACGGAGTGTGTTTGATCACTGATATTTCTCAATGTTTATCTTCTAGTGCAATATTTTTGTTATTGCAGAACGAAAGAATGAACATAAAAAGTATTATATCTGCACAAAAACATTGAGAAACCTCAGTGATTTCAATTTGACCCGGTTTTACGATCCTTTTTAGCTATGTGTGAACGTTATAAGTGATTCAGCATTGATTATTTAATCCTGTGACATTTACATTTACATTAACGAGTCTTATTTTATAGTTGGTGACTAGCTAAGCTTAGTCTATACTGAAAGCTTTCATTAGCTATTGATCAATTAAGCTCGTGGAATTTACTAGTTGGTTGAATTCTTCTGACGAAAAAGATCCATTTATAGTGTAAATTTAGTGTTAATGTCAAGTTACTCGTCACTCGTTCGAAAATCTTCTGCCCAACACAGTCTAAAAGAAAGCCAGATTAAAGGCGTGATAAATCTTTAAAATTGTATCATTTCTATCTTCAACCACGCTCAAGCCGTCCTCGCTTGCGCCGATAGCTCGATCGCTTGCTTGCTTTGTTTATTTCATTTTAATTTCTTTCGCAGATCCATAGTGTGAGTCAATTCGCAGGTCAACGAATATATAGATTATAATGTAAAGATACGACAAATCGTTAAAATCGATAAATCAATTTTAATGATCATTCAACAGAGAACTACGTTTTTCACTGTGCATGGGATCATCGAGTGTTTTCCCTGCTATCCTGTTCAGTTTTCATTTCGACATCTTCTGATTGTGCTCCGTTTCCTCTCATCTCTTTTGATCTGGTTATCAATATTTGAAGCGGCATAAAGCAGTGATTGCCGCTTTGTTACACAACAGGTAAACATGTCATGATTAGGCTCCACCGGTGCTCTCCTTTTATCTTGGGTTCTGCTGTCCTTCAACAAGTTTCCATTTTCTATTATTTATTTTTAATCTGCCATTCGTTCAAGACAGATGACTGAGATGCAAGGCTAGCGAAATTACATTCATAATCTGACATCAGCATCATTTATCAGCGTTTGGAGAGTATTAAAACTTGCTTTGCACTCTGGGATAATAATTAAAGGGAATAACTTCAGTGTAATGCGCTAGATTTCTTCAATTATGGGTCGAATACGATTAATCAATGATAGAAAATTGACAATCCTTAATGAAAACAAAAATTGGATGAACCTATCAAACGAAACAATTTGCGTCATCTTTCAAACTACTAAGGATTGTCAATTTCCTATTTGAAGAAATCTAGCGATCAGAATCATAAGTGCCTAACTGCAATGGCTAAAAAGCGAGAACAATACATCTCAGCCATTTGGCAGGTCTTCTGCTCGATTAAAATTAAGTTTTCTAAGGGAAGTCTAATACCCCGTTCACATTCCATAGGATTTCCAGTGAAAACTAGATGTATGAGACAGTCCAAGGTCTGATTGTTATGCATTCTGTTAGTAGGTATATGCTGCTACTGTGACGATGATGATGGTAAAGGCTGCAGGGTGGCCAGTGAATTTTCATTTTGAAATTCCCGGTTTTTTCCCGGTTTTCCCGGTTCGAATCTTAAAAATTTCCCGGTTATTAATATTCAACAAAAAACGAAATTGTACGCATTTTTAATAACGCGACAAACTGTACATTTTCGGAAATTATTTGTGGGGAAAATAAAAGCAAAATTACACAAAGTATTTTTTAAAGCTGAAAGTATAAATTCAACTCTATGAGTCACTTTATGTAGGGTTTACTACCCCATTTTCGGCCTATTAAGCACAACCCGGTCTTTCTTAATCTAGCGCAGTTTAGCACCAAATGGAATGTTATTATTACTGATGGCTTCCAAATTTATTTACCTTTCTGTACGTACCGTAAGATTTGATAAAGAGAAACCAATTGATGAGATATTGTCAAAAGTCTAACACTGCTTCTTGACGCCAAACTCGGCCAACGGATTCTAAACGCGGCCTAACGCATTGAAACGCCATTGAAACGCAAATGAATTCACTTCGGCCTACCGGATGAAGATAACAATTGATTCGGTCGGAGCGCTTCTTTTGTTTTTGTGAATTATGGGTGCAAACCTTCATATCACGCGTTCTCATTGACTTCGTTCGGTAGCTTATTAACTAAAGTATCGTACCAAACTCATAATTGACTTGTTAACTCTGAAATCATGGAATTATTTTGTGTTTTCTGCACGATAGGCCCAAAATGGGCGATTAGACCGAAGTAGTTCTCTACCCTACATATTCAAAAAAATAACAGAACAATCTATAGAATCTTGCGGACAAACCCTAGAACTTTTATTAAAAGTTAAAAGTGTTCAAAATGTTGAATTCAAACAAATAATAAGGAGGATTCCCACATAATTTTCGAAGGAGAAGTTCAGAACAGAATTCCAGAATTATTCTGACATAAAATCCTTAAAAATTGTTAGATGAATTTGGAGGGATTTTTGTGCAGAAGAATGCAAGTTCTAAATTAATTTCAAAACGAGTTGTGAAAAAAAAACGTTAAGAAAAATTCCTACGTGATTCTGAGGAGAATTGTATGGGGATCATGAAAAATGACAGATGAATTTTAAGAAGAATTTCAAGATAATTATTATGAAGAAACAGAGTTCTAAGAGTGTTCCGGGGATAATTTTAACCCTAGTATGAAAGATTCATTACAGAGCTTTTTGCATTGCAAAAAAATTGCTGATAATTAGAAGAAAATTCTTTAAAATACTCCAAGGGGTTTCTAAATAACATTTCGGAAGATTTCTGCTGCTTTGAATAGAGTTTAAAAAAAAAGTTTGAAACGAATTTCAAAGGATCGTTTCCGAACAGGTTTAAGGGAATTCTAAGAAGAATTACAATCAAATTCTTAGAAGAGGTTTCAAGAAAATTTCAATTAACGGAGTAATTTCTGGTTAATTTCAGAATAATCCCATGATAATTTAGAGAAGGATTCCAAGTTAATTCTGTAATTCATATCATGAGAATTTTGAATAATGAAAAATTAAAACCCCGAAATAGTTCAGTTTCGATTTTTACAAATATTTGTTTCCAAAGTCCAGCATCTTCAGCCCATGCACGACAAAAATCAATTTGAAATATTGCTGAGTGATTAAATTAAAAAAACAATAAGACGGGAAACTGAACAAAATGATGCAGCAAATAGAGCAAAACATTCATTTGGTAAAGAATCACTCTATTTTAATAGTTTATTTTGAAAATCTGTTGTAAAAATTTGTTCTTTGCATGGTTAATTTATTTTTCCCGGTTCTATGGTAGAATTCCCGGGTTTTTCCCGGTTACTTTTCAAATTCCCGGATATTTCCCGGTATTCCCGGTTTTCCCGGTTTGCTGGCCACCCAGTAAAGGGCACAAAACATACAATCACTCAGCTGAAAGTAATTTTCCGGACAACACTCCACTGAACATCTCTTTTACCCAGAATAACGTGCCTCATACCGTGGGAAATACTTCAAGAAGAGACGTGCCAAGTCGATAAAAATAACAATAATAAAATTGCATAGTGCAATGTAATAAGATCTAATGCGGTTCCTTCTTGATTTTATGTAATGCCTTATGTTGTTGAATCCTAAATATTCAACTTCCGATAACGATGTCTACCCTCAATAAAACACATCGTAGAATTCGGAGATTCTAGCGTGGAAAGACCGCAGTGTGTTATACCATAGAGGTAACTCTAAGACCGGAAGGTCTCGAAGAAACGTGCTCAACTTTTTGGCTCAGCTTTGGTACTCTCTTCGGTCCCAAGCTAATCCATTCACCCCTCGAAACATAGGAAAATCCGAGAACCCCTCATTTTATCTGTCAAAATTTCATGGCGAATAAAAAAAAACATAGTGTAGTACTAGAATTTTGACTAGAATGGGGTACGTTAATCGGTTTGCTTGGGACCAATAGGCTAGTCAAGTAGTGAGCCAATTTAAACCGTTAGTTTCCACCGGTTGGTTATATGATAGGGTAATCTGTCAATTGTTGCACAGCTAAACAAGAACTTTTTTAATTTTGTGTTCTAACGAGTTTGAAAACATTTTTGAAGTAGGAATTCCGCAAGTAACTTTTGAATGCGATTCATGAAGCATTTCCAGAACTCATCAGCAGCTTATATTCGTAAAAACTTCCTTATAAAGGATGACTAAAAGTAAATTGGTACACCCCTCGCGCGCCGCTAGCACGCCTCTAAATCGAAAATCGTTGACAATGGTTTGTTTACTCTCCTATAGAGAACAAATGGTGCAAGTTTGATCAGGTAGAGTAATTCGGGGCAAAAGTACGCATAGGCCTTTTTGAAATGTTCGAACATGAAAACCTGGCCACACTGTATGGGTTCGACACATCATTCGACCAGCTGATCACAGGTGTAAACATAAGTGATTTGAACGTAGTGGCGTGAAGTTATGAGGTAATTTGTGTTTTGTGCAGTTTTGATCTAATTTTCAACATTTTGGGGATTATGTTTATTGACCATTTAAAATTTAGAAAAAAATGGGTATAAAAATGCTAAAAATATCTTTACTCTATGATTGTTTGAGAGGTGCAGTCATTCCGTTCAAACAGTTTCATAAGTTTTGTAATAAATCGAATTATTGATAAAACTGCATGTGGGACAAAAGTACGCAGCAGGCGCGGGGCAAAAGTACGTGCAGGATGTCGCATTGAAATGGTTATGTTTTCGTACAGGAACTACAAGCGCAAAACCAGTCGGCAGAAATGCACTTCCCTAATAAACGGGTACCATACACTAATGATATCATAGATGGTGCGAGCATACCACATAAAGTTGAGATGATATCCCGAATTGGTGGTTAGGCGCTTCTTATGGTTATTGTTTATGCGGGTTCCCAGATGCTCGAAGCAGCTCAGCAAAGAGTCCGGGATGGCATTTCGAAGCGGCAGTTTGCGCTGAATCTCGGAATAACGGAAGGAGCATTGAGGAAAAGGTTGAAACTGGTGAGTAAAATCAAGTACCAAATGAAATTATCTTAACAGTGATAATTGAATTCCTGTAGGGATTTACCAATCAGCGCCTTGGACGGTTCATCCCAGTATTTACAACCGAGCAGTCTGAAGAACTTGCCAGGCACTACAAGGACCACGACAAGGCATTCTACGGTATGACACTCAACGATTTACGGAGCCTTGCGTTTCAGTTTGCAGAAGAAAATAACATTCCGCACGAGTTCGATCGGACTTCGAAGATGGCAGGAAGGGATTGGGCGTCGAGATTCATGAAGACTCACCATCTGTCTTTGCGAACGCCTCAACAAACCAGTCTGGCCCGAATCATGGGATTTAACAAGCAACAGATCAAGGCATTTTTCGCGAATCTGTCCAAACTGAAACAGCAGCATAAATTTCCTCCACACCGCCAGTACAATATGGATGAAACTGGCATGTCAACTGTTCCGAATTGTCCGCCGAAAGTCATTGCTAGTACAGGTAAAAAATCTGTTGGCAAAGTGAGCTCTGCTGAACGGGGAGAATTGACGACGGCTGTATGCGCTATGAGTGCATCCGGAAACTATGTAGCACCGGTTCTAATTTTCAAGCGGAAGCGGCAAAATCCACAGCTGTTGAATGGAGCTCCCCCAGGAACGATTATGCTTGTTACGGATACAGGGTACATAAATGGAGATCTGTTTTTGGAGTGGCTTAAGCATTTTCAAAACGAGGTGAAAGCGACGAAAGAAGACCCAGTTCTTCTGGTTATGGACAACCACAGCTCTCATAGGGATCTTCGTGCAATTCCCCCTCATAGCAGCCACAAAACACAGCCGTTGGACCGCTGCTTTTTCAAGGCCTTGAAAACCCATTTCTCAGAAGCCTGTAGCACCTGGTTGACGAACAATCCGGGTAGGGTCATCACACAGTACCAAATTGCAGAGCTGTTTGGCGTAGCCTATTGCAAATGTGCTACTGTGGACAAAGCTGTGACAGCATTCAAAACGTGTGGGATCGAGCCTCTCAACCCGGAGGTATTCAAGGACGATGACTTTCAACCGAGCTTAGTGACAGACATACCTCAAGCATCCAACGAATCTAACGCACATTCGGATCTGGCCTGCAAACCCTCCACAAGTTACGCTACACCGCAAGCAAATAAACGACAATTGCAAGCTGTATTACCAGTTTATGCAGCACCCGATCCACTTCCTATGAATACTGGTGAAGAAGATCAGCAAATGCGAGCTCTGGATCTAAGTAAGTCTGCAAAAGTATCTCCAGCTGAAATTCGTCCACTTCCTAAAAGGAAAGACGAAAGAAAGGACAAAAATCTGAAATACTTACCAGTACACCGGTAAAACAAAAACTGGAAGCTGTGCTTCACGAAAAACAGGAAAAACAGCAGCGCCCCAAGGCAAAATGTAAGCTTGCAACGGAGCAGCCAGCACCAAGTGCTAAGAAGGGAAAAAAGCAGAAGTAAGCCTCTGCTAAGCATACTGAATTCTCTTTTAATTTTGATGAATTTTTAACATGAACTTCTTGATTTTCGTTTTCAATAAAATGCAATAAAACAATTCAGATTGACTTTGCGTTTGAATTTTTAGTTATTTCTGGACCCCCCCCCCCCCCCCTAAGTGCATCACGTACTTTATGTATGACCCCTTAAAGATCGACTTCCCGGGAACCATCCAGAGAAAACGTGGTCGAATTTCAAAGATTATTTTACCCGTTTTGCATGGAACCTTAATATGTTTTATATGAACCTTTATGGAAACCAATAAACTACAACTCTCATCACCCTCCCTCCCTCACGCTTCTGCCCCTAGAAAGAAAACGTAGTTTTTGGATGCTCCGTAATCCTGGTTGACCAGAGGGGAGGTACAGTACTCAAGAAACTATTTGTTACAACCATTATTTGCGACAAATACATTAGATATTTGTTCAATGCGTACTTTTGTCCCAGATGAAAGCATAGAGTTGATAGTTCCGTTAGAGTACGGCAGTGTGAAGATTGTATATAGATACATATTAGAAAAGCGAGCTAGGACAACTTTTAACGAAGGTACAAATCGGTTTTTTCATCTCTCTTTACCAAACTCCCCCTTTGGAGAGGGATGGTGAGGGGTGTGTGTCCCCCCCGCCACCACTGGCAAAAAGAGATGAAAACCGACCCGCTCAAGTACCAACTGTGTGTTTGAAACAGTTCTACCGATTTTTTACCGCACTTCAGTTGTTATTTGAAGGAAGGCATCCAGTCGTAGGTTTGGTAATTGCAACTATTGTTTACCCCTACCACGATATGTGCTCCTGTCATCGTCGACTTGACGATCTCGAGGGGTACAGGAGCACATATCGTGGTAGGGGTAAACAATAGTTGCAATTTCCAAACCTACGACTGGATGCCTTCCTTCAAATAACAACTGAAGTGCGGTAAAAAATCGGTAGAACTGTTTCAAACACACAGTTGGTACTTGAGCGGGTCGGTTTTCATCTCTTTTTGCCAGTGCTGGCGGGGGGGGGGGGGACACCCCTCACCATCCCTCTCCAAATGGGGAGTTTGGTAAAGAGAGATGAAAAAAAACCGATTTGTACCTTCCTTAAAAGTTGTCCTAGCCAGGCTTCCAAATAGTACAGCCTCCTCGCGACAGTTGGTTTATACCTGAATTGACTGTTGCTTTGTGTGCTTTACTGCCGCTTGCTACCGTACGTTCAGATCTGAATTCGAAGTGTATTGGCAACAGCGCACGCACGAACGAATGAAAGCTGTATTAGAACAGTCGCATCTATACCCGCTTTGCTAAAATCATCGTGCTTGGAACGTAGTGAACCGGATGGGCTGTATTTATACAATTCTTTATGACCAGGTTCTCAATGTTTCTGTCGTCATAACAGCCTTCACAAATCGACGACATCCCTCAGCTTACCCAAGTGGCTGTCACGAAAAGGCTGTCACGAGACATTATATACAATTGATATACGGCAGTGGAGTATGGAAGAAACCCAGAAGAATGATCCCGAACAGATATGTCGGCCCGATGTCGGATCAATGTAAGGTCAATTTATGGTCGACGTCGGCCAAATGTCGGGTCGATGTCGGGTCAATTTTGCATTTATGTCGGGTCAATGTCGGGCCAACATCGGGTTGGGGTTTGGTAGAAGTCAGGTTGGTGTCGGGTAGGCTTATATTTTTCGCCGGAGACCGCGCGTTTTTAAAAAAATATCGGATGAAAATTTTGCAATGGGCAGCACGAACGTGATAGCAACACCGAACGAGCTCCGGCGCCACACTGGTAGTGTAGTAGCAGTCTTACGACACACAAACAAAATTTCAAAGACAGCAGCAACGAATCGGCAGTTCGACGGACTGCTTGTTGTATGTACGAGGAACGTTACGAATGACCATCCGAGGCTGTCATAGCCGAACGAACAAAATACATGACTGAGAACGAGCTGTCGTGTACTGCACAAGACGGCAACGTTGCATGTCGTATAACAGCCTCACTGTGGGCTGTCGCTTATAGCTCAATCTCAAGGCTGTCGTAGGGAAAAGAAAGCGACAGCCGTTGGAATACTGTCATGAGGCGGTACTTTTGGTATGCCTGGTCCTAGCTCGCTTTTCTAATATCTATATACAATCTTCACACTGCCGTACTCTAACGGAACTATCAACTCTATGCTTTCATCTACTCCATCTTTCGTATAAAAATTACCACTACAGTCTGTTATTTGAAATTAGCATCTTCAACTATTACTAAAAAAGTTAAGTGCGTACTTTTGCCCCGCATTACTCTAGTCGATCGCGTTCAGAAATAACGTCAAATGGAACTCGAAAGAAGAAAAAATATTGTGCACAAACACCTGGAAAATTCGGAGTGGACCGGTTCCAAGCTAGCTAAAGTGCTGAAGATGCCGAAAACAACAGTTTGTCGAGTGCTCAAAACCTACAAGGGAACCCTGAGTGTGGAAAGGATTTAGCGGGCCTACGAAAAAAATGGAACCAGGGATCGTCAGCTGCGCAGCAAGGTTTTGAGGTGCGTTAAAGGTAACCCCGGTATTTCGATCCGAGATGTGGCCAGAAGGTACAACGCCAACTTTAAAACGGTGGCGAATATCATTGCCAAAGAAGAATACAATTCGTACAAAGCCAGTAAACATCCGCCATCTGCGGCCAAAAAGCGTGCAAAGCTCTTGTACGACCGTGTTTTGACGAAACACAAGGACGCTTTGATCGATGACGAAACATACGTCAAACTCGATTTTAAGCAGCTTCCCGGCCAAAAGTTTTACATCGCGACTGGAGGTGGGGATATGCCAGGAAGATTCAAGTTCACGTTTGCCGACAAGTTCGCAAAGAAGGCCATGATTTGGCAAGCGATTTGCAGTTGTGGCCTAAAAACGGAATCATTCTTCACATCCGCGACGATGACATCCCAAATTTACACCGAAGAATGCCTGAAAAAAAGCGTGTATTGCCGTTCATCCGCAAGCATAGGGATAAAGTTATCTTTTTACCAGATTTGACCAGCTGCCGCTACTCCAAGGTGGTTCTAGAGTGGTATGCTGCCAACAAGATCGATTTTGTCCCCAAGCTAATGAATCTTCCGAATTGCCCGGAATTTTGACCAATCGAAAAATACTGGGCAATTTCAAAACAAAGACTTCGACGAAACGGCGGGACAGTCAAGGACATCCAGCAAATGCGGGCAAAATGGAAGAAATGCGCTGATTCCGTGTCCGTTTTCACTTTGCGGGCGCTGATGGGCTCCATCAAGAGGAAGGTTCGAGATTTCGTTCGAACCTGAGAAATGTAACGATCTAATGCTGTAACTTTGCAGTTTTAATAAAAGTACTGTAAAGCAACCTTTAATGGATTTTTTAATACTTGTTGAATCACGAATTACAGGTCTTTTTGTGTGTACCTTTAAAGAAAGTGTCTCAAAGCCCAATTATTGCACGCATAATTTGCATTGAAATTGCATTATTCCACACTTTGTACCATTATTTCACACCCATTAAATATAGCTAAATGCATATTAGAATTATTTGTTTCGGCAAGAAGAATCATTCAGTGATTCTGTTAAACGATTAAACGTAAGTTTTCGGTATATTGTGCTTATCATAAGTTATTTTTCTTATTTTATTGAACCGGTCGAATATAGAAGGAAAATATACGCAACAGCACTTTTATATGAAACGTTGCATAACTTTAAGCGATATCAATACACTCAATCAGTGTTGCTTTCACTTACTTGATATAAAAAAATATTTTTCGGAATTATAAAATCATTAGATGTTATTATGATATTTTGTGCTTGTAAGAACACAAGAAGTTGTAAAGTATGTGTTTGACACATACCTGTCAATTTCGTTTCCAGAGTGTCACAATCCGCGATTTTATGATTCGTGAACGTTCACTCAGAGTGAGCGCTGAGCGGTGAGGGACACCCCTCACCATCCCTCTCCAAAGGGAGAGTTTGGTAAAGAGAGATGATAAAACCGATTTGTACCTTTCTAAAAGTTGTCTTAGCTCGCTATCTCTACTCTCTATATGCAATATTCACACTGCCGTACTCTAAACGGAACTATCAATTCTATACTTTCATCTCCTCCTCATCTATCGTATAAAAATTACCACTTTAGTCTGTTATTTGAAATTAGCATATTCAACAATAGAATCATGCTTGACATGCACAGTTGTACACACCAACTGCTCATTGGTTAATAACTTTTCACTCAGTTATTGAAAATTGATTTTCTTTAAAGTAATTGATAGATTAGGATCGTAGCTTACTATAGATATGCAAAGTGTAGGTAAACCTTAACATTTGAATCAACATCAATGAATTTTTACTCTTAAAGTCCGAGATGTGCAGCGAGCATTTCTCACTTGATTTTTACAACGCAAAAACAAATACAGTTTATTACTAGAATTAAAATCTACTTTTTCTTACCTATTACAAGCTTAAACATTATTCTATCTACTGCTTCCAACAGAACTGCACACTTAGAAATTATCGCCGAATTCGGTAATTTTTACCAAAATCTAAACAGCTGAACTGTTCGGTAAAATTTATGCAATTCAATTCAATTGCTTTTCAACTACTTTGAAACTAAATCTCCACTAAAATTACAAGATTTGATCATTTAAACAAGGTTGAACATGTTGTGATATTATTTTCAAATTCAATAGCCTTTAAAATGAAGGTCAAAGTTTTACCGAACGTTCAGCTGTTCTGATTTCGGTAAAATTTACCGAACACGGAAACAAAATCTTAGTGTGTATGTTTTGTCAACTGTGTGCAAAGTTATTAGCAAATGAGCAGTTCGTGGCCAAAACTGAGGCATTCCACGAAGGTTCGCAAATCGATCCTGACCGATCATTTCCAATTACGCTGAAACTTTGCACAGTTGTTCCTTTTTAGTAAAGGCGCCATTTTGTGCTCTCAGTTTTTCATATTGAATTACGACTACTTTTTGAAAAGGGCCTGTGTAAAAATAGTACTAATGAGTTTAAAAATATATATTGCCGAAACGCTTTGTTCGATTGATTTGGAGTCTAGAGCAAAGTTGTAGATATTATTTTGGCAATTGTGTAAATTTCGTTTGTATCAATGAAAAAAATTATATTTATTATTAAAAAAGTTAATTTCTCAAAAAGTACATTTTTGAAAAAGCCTCATTGAAGCTCATAATGTTTGCTACTAACTGGCAAAGTTTGGTGATGGTAAACTCAAAAACAAAAAAGTTATGGTTTTTTGAATATTTCACGATTTTTACATTTTCATTAAAAACACATTTTTTTTTAACCGTGTATATTTTTTCAAGAATTGCATTTTAATTTTGCACAACTTTTCCGAAGACACCATAGCAATCAGGCAAGCCGTTTTTGCAATGTATTAAAATGTTTATTTTATAAGCGCTTTTCTACACAGGCCCTATCGGAAAAGTAGTCGGGGCTTGCTATTACAATTTGCAATAGCGAATCCCGACTACTTTTTTATTTTAAAATCTCAACTTAAATCCACAAAATACATTTATCTGCTCTTTTTTACTTTTCTTTTATTCGAAAACCTTATGGACAAATGATACATAATTTATTTTCATTGTAATATACTTACTTTCTATTTTTATTTACATCACTTCTTAAATACATCGAATATTTTGGCATCATTATCATTACAGTTTGAGTATCGTTTGGCTTTAATTTTATTTTCTGATACAGGAATGAAAGAATGAAACTTTTGAGTTCCTTGAATTATTTTTGCATTATTATATTGCTCGTTGGGGTGTGAAGCCATACATTCGTATTCCTCTGTTGTGGCAAAACTAAATGATAATTTTGTTAATTCTTCTTCTTTTTTATTATTTGCCCAATTATAAAGCTCTCTTGCATTTTTTATTGGATGTTCACGTTCTTTGGCCAAGCTTGCTCTAGTAGCACTGCGTTTTATTGTACCTCCTTCCCATGTGATGTTGCAAAGAAATGCCATTCGGCTTCAATTCCATACTTTGATTTAAATTTACAAAGGCTAGCAAAATTTTTCCGGTTCTTGTACTGTGACGCGGCTCCATCGAACATAAAATAAATCTTGTTGATATTTTTACTTTGGTTAATGCGTAAAAAACTTATCATTTTTGAAATAAATAAGTTAACAGCCACTGAGTCATGCCTTAACTCTTCAGAAATTATAATAAAACTTAAATGTTTAACTTGCATATTTTCTCTAAAATATACAACAAATGGATGAATGGTAGCTTGTTAGACATTCCAGTGATGAGACTGTAAAAAGCTGTAGCTTTCGGAAAAAAATCGCAAGTAACTAAAAATTCACCTTCTTGCAAATTATTTCGTGTAGTTTTTAAAAATTAGATTGCTGTGTTTTTATGAAATCATGTGGTATCAAACTTGTCAATTTCAAGCAGAAAAATGAAACAAACTCGTCTGAAGGCTTTACAATAGTTTCTAAATCACATCTATCCGTGATAAACCACTGTTCAAATGAAAGCTGATCAATGCATTTTTCCTCTAATTGTTTTAATTGTTGTCTCAAAGTCATCATTAGTAATCTTTTTTTAATGGCTTGTCGTTTTCCTTCTTTCTGCACAAACACATAATCTTTTTGACCAGGCATTGCCCGGCTTATATCATCATCTTCAAAAAAAAATTAAGGCTCTGCCATATTTTGCGGTTTTTGACGAATTACCTTCCTTTATCAACTTAGCCTCTGTTGCAATATATCTACTAGCATTAAATTGATCCATAATTTTTTGTGTTGACCATAAATAAGGCAATAACGATAAAATTAATAATTTTTCACTTTTTGCAGTGGATGCATTGGAAAACTTTTCCTTCATGTTTTCTAAAACTTCTTTGAGTTCATTCTCTTCGTCAGCCTCAGGCGCGAAGTTGAAAAGATTCTTTCTAATACCTTCGTTGATTTCACGGTGCTTCTTTTCGGGGTAGCGAACCTCGACTACTTTTCCAATAGGGCCTGTGTAGAAAAGCGCTTATAAAATAAACATTTTAATACATTGCAAAAACGGCTTGCTTGATTGCTATGATGTCTTCGAGAAAGTTGTCCAAAATTAAAATGCAATTCTTGAAAAAATATACACGGTTGAAAAACATGTGTTTTTAATAAAAATGTAAAAATCGTGTAATTTTCAAAAAATCATAACTTTTTTGTTTTTGAGTTTACCATCACCAAACTTTGCCAGTTTGTAGTAAACAATATGAGCTTCAATAAGGTATAAAACAAAAATGTACTTTTTGAGAAATTAACTTTTTTAATAACAAATATAATTTTTTTCATTGAAACAAACGAATTTTTTAACAGTGTATATTTTTAACATTATTGCTAAAATAATATCTCAAGAAACCAAATCAATCCAACAAACCGTTTCAGCAATATATATTTTTAAACTCATTAGTACTATTTTTACACAGGCCCTGTTAGAAAAGTAGTCGTGATTAAATTTGAAGAACTGATAACACAAATTGGCATCTTTACTAAAAAAGAACAACTGTGCAAATTTTCATCAAAATCGGAGCAGACAAATAAAAAAAAAAATAAAAAATTCGTCAATCTGTAGAGAATTGCTCAACTGTGTATGCGAAGCATGAATGGAATATATGTATGTAGTTGCTACGCACCCCCGAGTTGGACAATTGAGCAGTTCCACCAGATGCTAGATGGGCTCACCGGAGAGCTCATTGGATGGAGACCAGTCGTCATCGCAGGAGATTTCAATGCTTGGGCAGTGGATTAGAGGAGCAGGTGTACCAACGCAAGAGGGTATAGCCTGCTGGAAGCTCTGCCAAAGTTGAACGTCAGTCTGGCCATCTTAGGAACCATCAACACCTTCCGCAAAGATGGTAGGGAATCCATTACACTGTGCAACAAATCTGAACTTTTTTTTTAAGACTGGGAAAGTTGACCATATTTGACTTTCTTGTGGACCCCTGAGTAAAAGTCCTAGCCCTAACACGTCCTAATTTTTTGGTACCGCCCTCTTTATGAATTTTGGTATGTTGTCCCGCTGTCGGTTGTATACTGCCTAACTAAAGCATGTTACGACATTGCAGTTCAAGAGTTTTTTTTGTAGAAAATGACTTGAGAAACATTTATTTGGGCCATTTGAAAACGATATCTCGTTGTCATACCCTTGTCTGGGTGATTTTTTTTTAAATTGGGTAGCCCCCTAAACATCTAGAATTTATGTTAATTCACTGTAAAAACCATACCATACTGGTTTCCATAAAGTAATTATTTTAACAGCCCAAAAGAATGAAAACACTCTCAATTCGATGATTTTAATCATACTTTATTGGTTTGTTATTGGTCTTTCCTGATTATAAGAACAACACAACTTTCTAGGACTGAGAAAACTAATCATATTTGACTTTCCTGTTGTCCCCTGAGTAAAAGTCTAGAACATACTTATATCCTAACACGTCCTAATTTTTTGGTACCGCCATCTTTATGAATTTTTGTATGTTGCCTCGATGATGGTCGTATACTGCCTAACTAAAGTTGTTATGACATTGTCGTCCGAAAGTTTTTTGTAGGAAGTGACTACAGAAACACTTTCCTAGAACATTTGGAAACGATATTTGGGCTTTTTTCACCTCGTCGGGTGATTTTGCAAATTGGATACCCCCGTAAAAAATTAAAATCCATCGAAATTTACAGTAAACAATTTTGGGATGCGATGGGATGTTGAGATTATAATTGTGCTCAGGCATGGAAAATTATTTGCATTCATTTCGTGCATTCATTTACATTAATTTGTCCCTAACTTTTTTCATCGACATAATTTCGCAAAAGGATGTATAAATTTTTTGTAGGTTTTGTTATTAACTACAACTTTTGTTAACAACTCAAATCCGTTTCTCTTATGCATGACGAACCAGAGCGAACAGAAGCCACTACTGTTTTTCAGTGAATATTTCTATATGGTAGAATAATCTTAATTTTATTCGTTCGGTAGGAATACTTAATGACCCGGATATCAGGAAGCTAGAGAAGAGTACAGTCTTCGAATCTTTTGCCAAAGGAACAAATTGCCTGGATATGCGTTAAAGATGTGATTCATAATTGCCTTGAAACAAATCGGTCTCCAAGATTCCGATCAATTATTGAGAGTATGATAATCGCGTTCAACGATATAAATGTACACATGTCCCTAAAAATCAATTTCCTGCAATGCCATCTCGATCAACTCGAAAAAAAAAAATTTGAAAATTCACCCAAACCGCGAGATATTGTTTTTAAATGTTCTAGAAAAATGTTCCTCCAATCGTTTCCCACAAAAAACTCTTCGACAGCAATATCGTAACACGTTTTAGTTTAGGCAGCACACGACCATCATCGGTACAACATATTAAAATTCATAAAGAGGGTGGTACCAAAACATTAGGACGTGTTAGGATATAAGTATGATATGACCAATTCCACGCCAAATCGGTCAGTCACCAAACTTGACTATCTTCGATCTGGATGATACATGGCACATATTTTCATTATGATAGACCAAGTATTTTCCGCAGGAGAGGAGACCCTTTTGACTCAAGGGTAATTTTTGAAAAGGGCCTATGTGTTTTTGCACACATACTTCGAGGCTGCGGCTCCGTGATGTCCATGACTGACGGTTGCACTTCTAGTTCCAGATTTTTTCAATTCAAGCGACACGTATCACAGATTGATAGAGATGTATCCAAATTAAATTTCCACTCTATGAACTTATGTTTTTCAATCAAATTTTCGGATAATTTACGAAGCTTTGACGAACACCGTTTATTAGGAAACGGCTTGCAACACTCGACCTTCTTGAATTTCATATTCAAATTATACTTGTTCACTCAAAAAGATTTTTTTAGTGATGTCTGTTTTCAAAAGGATGGTCATGCTTATATACAAACGTAGGTACCATTTGGATATTCAGGTATAAATATTGTTTTGGTATTGAAGCTACTCCTAAAATAATAAGATGGATAGGTACATCAATATTACCAACTTAAATAGGATGAAACTACGCTTGATAATGAAGATAAGTGCAACTTAACTTGTGTTGGTTTCTATATTTAAAATAATAGTGTTTTCATTTCCCCTGTAAATTCTAAACGGGTTGTCTGATCGTTCAATCGTCAAAAGACAAATTGAAGGTAAATATATGTGTATCTTGCTAAACTTATCAATGCTGATGGAGAATCACGATTAACTTATGGAAATGGCTTATTTTCTACAAAAAAATGATTTTGATGAAAGTAAATTTGAAATATCTCGAAAACGGTTATATTTAGGAAGTTTATCGATATGAGCACTATCGTTTGAAATGATTTTTATAATCATATACTAACATCAAACTGAACATTTTGCCGTAAATAATGAAATTTTCAAAAATGCCTCAAAAGTTGCTCTTAGAAACACTGTTTTATTAAAAGTTTGTCCATCCTAGAGTTGTTTTCAAAACTTCGGCTTTTTATTCAAATTTTTATACAAAAAATTGAAAAAAAAATTATCAAAAATACGTTTTTTTTTATATTTGAATTTTGAGGTTTATTTTTAATATTTTTTGTAAAAAAATGAAAAAAAAAATCCGCGTATATTTTTTTATAAAGCCTTATTAGTTTCCTACAACTCCTTCTTAGTAAATTTTTTTCTGCAGTCAACTGTATTCGACCTACATTTTTTTAAAAGTATGTGTGCAAAAACACATAGGCCCTTTTCAAAAATTATCCTTGAGTCAAAAGGGTCTCCTCTCCTGCGGAAAATACTTGGTCTATCATACTGAAAATATGGGCAAAGTATCATCCAAATCGAAGATGGTCGAGCACGATTTCAGGTTTTTTTCAGCTCATTCTGGATGGAATCCCTCATATAGACTTTTACTCAGGGGACAACAGGAAAGTCAAATATGATTAGTTTTCTCAGTCCTAGAAAGTTGTGTTGTTCTTATAATCAGGAAAGACCAATAAAATAATTACTTTATGAAAATCTCAACATACCAGCACATACTATGGTTTTTTTTAGCGAATTTACATGAATTCTAGATTTTTAGGGGGGTACTCAGTTTCAAAAATCACCCAAACGATTGGAAGTGGAAGACGAATGCATTCAATAACGATATCTTCATCGAAGGTGTAAGGGTAGACAGCAGCGTCCCGGGTCTAAGCGCGAACGAGTTGACCGAATCATTAGCAAGGGCATGTGACACGAGTATGCCGAAAAAACTGGAGTCAACGAACAGGCGGCGTCCAGCTTACTGGTGGAACGAAGCATCTTAAAAAATATACCTTTTTTCACATTTAGACTAAGCAAAACATATAACGGGCACATCCGCCCAATATCCTTTAGTAACCAAAAGATAGCTAGAAAAGTTAGCTTTGAGATAGGCTTTAATGTGTTTTGCGATTTTTTGCCAAAGGTGTTGAAATTAGGAATAACAAGTAAAGTGTTTTTTGGAAAATATCCGTTTCTAAGTTATATAATCTGCGGTGTATACTGTAGCAACACCAACACGCACACACATACACACACGCACCATATATCTATCTCTTATGGTTCATGAGTTATGATTTTTTTTTAAACAAGCAGATTGGGGTGGCCCCTAGACAATCGGCGTTCTTTAAATATCTTTTTATGACGCATATTTTAGCTTAGTTGGTTCTCTTTTATTTAAAAAGTTATGGCTAGTTAAAAATATTACTTTTTTTAAATTAAATTAAATGCTTTTAACAGAAAACGCTCTTGCAGTTATTTTATACTAAAAATGAAGAAAAACGATGTTTCCAATGAAATTAAATGTTTGAAAATCGGTTTGCTCCATTTTGAGATATTGACAATTGAAAAGAGCTATTTTTTCGAAGAAAATAACCTTTAACTTTCTAATCAAAAGGATAGTAACCTAGTTGCTTGAGTAAAAATATGCTTCATCAAAAGTTCTAAATCTAATGAGAACAATGTTTTTACGAGAAATTTAAGCATGAAAAGATATTCAAAGAAAACCGATTTTAGTGGCCACCCTACCTGCTTTTTAAAAAAAATCATAACTCATGAGCCATAGGAGATAAAAACGTTTTGTCTTCAACAAAGTTGCTGTGAATTGATTGTTCTAAAACTGTTTAGAACACTGCTTTGGTATATCTCAAATAATGAAAAAGTTTGTATTTTTAATTCAAAGATTGAAAAAAAAAAATATGAAGCAACTTTTCCTAAGAAACCATATACCTAAAACTGACGGTTTGGGCGCACACATTTTTGTCTTCCTAAACACGACTTTGAGACCATTGTGCATTGGTTTTGGTTCTACTATACTCCTTTTGGTGACGTCTTGATTGTCAAGTTTTTTTTCGTACAGCTAAAAAACATTTATTTCAGCTGCCTATTTGCAACAATTTTGAGGTTTTGGCCAACTTTTGTTCTATGGGGAACCATTGTGCTCTGGAAGATGTGGAAATGCTGGAGGCCGAGGCAATCGATACAATTGGTGACTGGATGCAAGGAGCGAAGCTGAAGATAGCCCACCACAAAACAGAAGTGGTGTTGGTCAATATAACTGTAAAGCAGTTCAGCAGGCAGAAATCACCGTTGGAGAGCACACCATTGTTTCGAAGCGCGTGCTGAAGTATCTGGGAATGATGATCGACGACCGGCCAAACATTAACAGTCACATCGAATATGCTTGCGAGAAGGCGAAGGCCATCAACGCAATAGCCAGAAACATGCCGAATAATTGTGGTCCCAGCAGCAGCAAGAGGTGTCTTCTGGCTAGTGTGTCCTTATCGATACTGCCTGGATTGAAGCGCTGAAAACGAAGCAGAACCAAAGGAAATTGAGCAGTACTTTTCAGCTCATGACCATGCGAGTCGTGAGTTTGTACAGAACCATTTCGATGTGCCTCCATCGAAATGGTTCTGTACAAACTCACGACTCGCATGGTCATGAGCTGGAAAGTACTGCTCAATTTCCTTTGGTTCTGCTTCGTTTGCGTTATCGCCGGTATGATCCCAATCGGCATCACCTTGGCGGAGGACTACAAGTGCTATATGAGTACGAAAAATTGTGAGAATGGTTTCGATGGATGACTGGCAGCAGGAGTGGGATGCAGCAGGGAACGGTAGATGGACACACAGGCTAATACCGATTCTTTCGACCTGGGTGAACAGGAAGCATGGATAAGTCAACTTCCACTTGACGCAGTTCCTGTCTGGTCATGGCTGCTTTAGGAAGTACCTGCATCGATTCGGACACACAACGTCACCCTTCTGTCCGGAGTGTGGGAATGTGGAAGAATAACCAGAGCACGTGGTCTTCGAATGTTGATGCTGTGCGAGAGGAGATGCTTGCCCTTAGCACGGATAATGTCGTCGAAAAAATGTGTCGAGAGAAGGACACCTTTAACGCCGTCAGCAGAGTAGTAACGCAGATCATTTTAGCGCTGCAGCGAAAATGGCGAGAGGACTAGCTAGAAAGTAGTAATGTGCTGACACAAGTGCGACGTGAAAGCCGAAACCGAGAGAACTCTCAGTTAGAGTAGGCTAAATCCACTACCGGTGTTAACCGAGTAAAACGCGACGCTGGGAGCTAAATGACTCACAAATTGGAGAGACGATCAGCGAACTGAAAGCGCCAATTAGCTGATGTAAAGTGAGGTTCGTAATGCACGGCCCCCTCCGAAATAATACAGGAGGTTTTAATGCGGTAAGAATTCCACGCACCGTGTCACCGCGACTGTGCGCCCAGTCATCAAGTGGTGGCACGATGGCCTTTTGAAGGTTTCCTCCTTGCAAAAAAAAACATCAAGGTCCCACCGGGTTGGGCTAATCTATTCCTAAGCGGACCCTTCGCGTACTATTCTTGATATCTAGCAACAAAATTCTTTCTTCCTCATATCATTTTTTAACTGCGTTCAAGAATATTTAACTTTAAAAAAACGTAGTAAAAGTTCATACCATCACATTTCTAACAACTCAAATTTGTTGACTAATACCAAAATGGTATTTATAATTTTATGACGATAAGTTGCCCAAAATAGCAGCCTGTAATTTTGAACCTAAATCCTCCTCCAATTCATTGAGAAGCAAAGTTGTTCTAAAAAAAATATTGATTACAGACAAAACGCGACTACAAATATCTAAAAAAAATATATGCTGTCAAATGTATTTGAGTCACCTATTCTTTCTATTAGGACATGTGTTAGCCTCGAAACTTCTTACCAAACTGATAAATCTATCAGATCATAAAGCAAAACAAAACCAAGAACTTAAAATGTTTCAAAGGTAGGTTACAAGTAAAATCAATTGAAAGCTAATAAATGAAAATAAAAATTACTTATTATTTTCAGCGATAACGAGCAAGTAATATTGAATCTTTTGTATATGCTGTATAATCTGTATACCTATATATATAAAAATAAATTTCCGTCTGTCTGTCTGCCTCACCCTTATACACTCGGAAACTACTGAACCGATCGGCGTGAAAATTTGTATGCAGGGGTTTTTGGGGCAGGGAAAGGTTCTTATGATGTTTCGAGACCCTTCCCCCTCTGTAAATCCTGTGCTCCCATACAAATGAAACAGAAATTTCTGCATAACTCGAGAACTAATCAAGCAAATGAAACCAAATTTGGTACATTGAGGTCATACGGGGTATCTTCTTAGATAAGAGGGGGGGGGGGGACGCTGCGTTTAATGTAGCATACTTTTTTTTAATGGCGCATAAACTCAAGCTAATATTGAATCCCGAGCAAGGCCGGGCACACTCAGCTAGTGCTAAAATAAAACAAAATTTTAATAAAATGTTATGCACAATTTACTACAAAATCACTACAGTTATTATGTTTACAAATCTTATACTATGATCAGAATTGCTCAGTCTGCATGAAGCAGATTTCAGCAGCAAAATGGCTTAATAAAACGTATGGTTTACATTATGATTCAATTGAAAAACGTTAGAGACAGAGGTTCAGATGCATCTCGTTTGTTTAATATAGGTATGATTCTAAGAGTCTTTAAGTGCGCAGTATTAGGCACAATGATACGTTTAACCATTAAAATTTTTATTATTTTTAGGCTGTAAAAATATTGCAAATTTATTTTTTTATGGCAAAATGAATACACACATTTTTTTTCCTTGATTTGTTTTCCGTCGATCTTGTTTTCCGTCCTGAGCACCAATGCTACCGACGCCAGGGGGGCAGCTCCCACACCTGGATCCTACCTATCGACCCATCGACTCATGAACCGGGGACCAACGGCTTTACTTCCCTTCCGAAGGAAGGCGTGATCAGAAATGTTATGCCTCAGAACATCCCGGCGGCGCCGACTGAGATTGAACCCAGGCCTGCTGGAATGAGAGGTAATCACGCTTACCACTACACCACCAGCGCCGTTCAATAGACACAATCATGACGCTTAAAGATAATAAGTCATTGCAAATTATATTTTGCTAACTGATTTAAACTTGAAGCGTTCCTAACCCCACGGTAACGAGTGCGAAAAGTTCAAATCACACAATCATTCGTCTGATGCATTTACAATTAGAATCAGTATAGAAATAAACCGAAAAGAGTGTGGTTGAGAGGGTTTAAAAACTCTAGCCCAATCAACTCAAACGAAAAACACATGCTGATGAACCAACGATGCCTCTGAAGCCGTGTGAGGGTTTCTGTTTTTCTTTTCTGTTCAGAGTACTTGCTAATAGAAACTACCGTGTGAGTAAGTACAAAAAATGCAATTAAGTACAAAAAATGAAACAACTAAAAGAAGCAAAAATAATATAGCCAGGAGAGAAAATTATAAGTAAGGCAAATATATCATGACCACATCAACAATATGGTATTGTATGTTGATCAATTTGTAGACAGCCGTGGTTCCTTCCATGAGAAACACCCCGCGATTAATGCCGCAGTTCACAACTAAGTGCTGTTCAATAACTATATTTCATGGAAGATTTTATGGCTTCTCATTACCGGAATGATTAAATTTTGCGCATACCATGGACCGAATTGCGCGCGCCGTTTCAAAAGGTAAAAGCGCATCACAATATGCTTTCAGTCTTGAGACTATTGTTAGCACAATGCTTTGCTCAATTAGTGTGGTACTTGTTCCTACATATTTAGTCTCTGGCTTATTTACCGGTGCCTCCCTTCGAAAGGATGGAGCCAGACACTCAAGCTGTTATACTACTAAGCAAGCGACGACCAAGAAATGTGTTTATAATGATGCTCCAAAACCATCCCTATACATGCTTTCGCAGTGTCGCACAGAGGAGTAACTAGGGCAAAAACCTGGTCAAAATTATTTACTGCCGTTTGAGTGATATTAGGCATGGAAGCTCTGTAAAAAGACATTATTATTGATTTTGTGTCAAATTAAAAACAAAAACAAAACAAAAATTGATTAAAAATTGCCAAATTTGCCTTAAACTTATGTGAATATACGGCTCGCAAACGCCAACCCAGACGAGACCGGAAGAGTTCTCCCCACTAATGTGTTCATGTCAACTTGAAGTTTCATTCGTATATAGATTATATGATCGAATCACGCAGAATTTGACAACTACAAAAAAAAACGAAAAAATCAACTTCTTTAAAACAAACATAACATTAAAATATTGAGACCATTATCCATCAACTAGTTGGCATTGAATACAAGGAACTCATTATATGAGAAATTTTGACCATTGATCATTTTGGTAAGGACTGTACTAAATAGTTAATTTTTGAAAAAAAAGCTCTAAATCATGTCAAAGTTTAAACATTTCCCAAAATGTTTAAACATCATTTAACGTATTTGAACTTTGTGCAACATATATTTAGGTATACAACAAATGTAAAAAACATAGAAAAAAAAGTTTTTTTTTCTTATTTTGGTCAGTTTTTTGTTCTAGGTACTCCTCTGTGTGTCGTTTAGTCTCATAGACAATATACCTACGCATCGGTATTAGTCATTCATATTCATGGCAGCATTCAGCGTACTTTCAACGAGAGGCATAACCTATAGAATTTTCAATTCATTCCCACAGGTACACCCGTGCCTAGCTTGAACTGGAATCAGCTACTCTCGTCCAAAAGCAACACCGGCTCGACCGAAGCCGTTTGCATTGAGCACACGCTCTTCTTATAAATACCTATGTAATAATTTTTATCATTTTGAAGGAGCGGATTGACATCACCGGTATTTGATTTGATTTTTAAGCAAAGTAAAATACAAATCAGGGCAAAAGGACTACAAACTACTTCAGCATAAACGCCTATTTTCGTCATATCGAGCAAAAAACATAAAATCTTCATCAACATAACATCTCTGATCACGCCTTCCTTCGGATGGGAAGTAAAGCCGTTGGTCCCCGGTTCATGAGTTGATGGGTCGATAGGTAGGGTCCAGGTGTGGGAGCTGCCTTCCTGGCACGTCGGTAGCATTGGTGCTCAGCACGGAAAACAAGATCGACGGTAAAAACAAACCAAAGGAAAAAAAAAAAAAGTTTTGGACAAACAAGAGTTTTGGACAATAAGACAAACAAATTGAGAAAATTGCGCGGACTGAAATAATGTTCTATACAGTAAATACCCGATTTTCAGCCCCCTTTTTGAAAATCTTTTCTAATGTGCACGAAACCCATCTGTCTTATTGAAAAAAAAATATATACCTTAAACATTCATCTTGAAGATGAATGAGAAAGATTTGGAATTACGGTTATATGAAAATAACGAAAAATAAAAGTCTGATGCGCGGAGGGGCTGAAAAAATCGGGTCCTTGCTGTATTTTGAACATATATAATGTACGTTAACAGTCTTTGAACAATGGAAATGCTCCTGAAACATAGAAAATATTTAATTATCATGGACATATTTTTTTTTTCTAATACCTAGACCTGGAAATTTGTTCCGTATTACCGGATTATTAGTACGGCCTCCCTTAGCTCAGTCGGTAAAGGCGCAGCTACAAAGCAAGACCATGCTGGAGGTGGCTGGGTTCAATTCCCGGTCCGGTCTAGGAATTTGTCGGGTTGGAAAATTTCTCGACTTCCCTGGGCATAGAAGTATGATTGGACTTGCCACACAATTATACCAATGCAAAAATGGTACAGGCATCGAAAGCTCTCAATTAATAACTGTGGAAGTGCATCTAGAACACTAAGTTGAGAGCACGCAATAAACTAATATGCGATATGCAATAAGCTTGAAAAGCGAAGAAGAAGAAGAAGAAGTACGGAAAAAAATACAATACAATTTAATGAACTTACAAGAAACTTAAGATTCTGTGATATGATTTTTTTCTCGATGTTTGGACAAATAATAAAGCTATCGGGTGCAACAGATTTTTCGAATTTCTGGCCTTTGAAAAAATGTCGAGAGCTAGAAAATTTTACTAGACTATTTTTTGACATTTTAGGCTAGGAAAACATTCAAGATTTCGAAATAAAATAGCCAGAATATTGGGTCTCAAACTTTTTTCGAAACCTCTGACATTTTGTGATAGATCTATGACTAAAAATTGCAATGTAAAAAAAAATCAGAATTCTTATTTGATGATTCTTTATTCTAAAAATGCCTTTCAATGCATCAACACGAAATTTTTTTGTCCAGTTTTTTTCAAGATATCGTTTTCAATAGAACATTCTAGAAATAACATGTACAGATTCATGGTGAGGTTGCATTAAAAAATATCTTCATTTTCAAAATAAATTGAGGGTGGCACTCGTGCACAAAAATTTGATTTTTAAAATTTGAGCTTAAACAAACTACCCCTCCAAATTTAGTCCAAATCGAAAGAGGTCAGTTTCAGTTTTGGAATTTTTCTTAGTTACATGGGCCAAAAGTGAAATTGAAATGTATTTATATATTGTTAAAATTCAACAATACATCTCTTAGATGCGGAGCACTTGCTATAAAATGGCTGCATGAAGGTATAATTTCCTCAATCCTTGCCAAAAATGTAGAGATCAGTAAATCAAACTATTAGAAAATTCGTATTTTTTACTAAAAGATAAATGATTTTAAATTACTATTTAAAGATTTATCATTAAACGGTGTATGCAGGGTGTCCATTCAAATCAAATTTTTCAATTCCCGGTTTTCCCAACTTAAACTAAAAAGGCTACTACAAGCCAACGATGTGGCTGAACGAGAGGTGAATCTTATTTCCGACTTTAACCCTAATAAATTGTAGAATACATTAAACTTAAACATAACAATTACAATGACATCAAAATAGTACTTTCAAACTGTTCCTTATGAGTTCGAGCAAATGTTTTTGAATGACCCACCCGAACATACCAACTAGAAAAGATGGGAAATTCCGAAATTGTTTCAGTCTGCAACTTTACTTTCATTGATATAAGTGGCGGAAGGGATACAGTAAGCCTCCCTCTCCCATCTGATTACGCATGTTAGATTGAGAAAATAACACATCTGAACATACCAACACGGCAAGACGCGAAACACCGAAGTTATTCCAGTTAGAACCTTTACTTCCATTGATAATCCCCTCTCTAACTACGCTTATGATATTGAGTAAAAATTTTGAATCTGAAAAGAACTTATGTAAAAATGATACGCATCAATTAAAAAATAAATATCTCGAGAACGGTTTATTTGATCAGATAGGTATTTTCGGCGAAGTTGTGGGTAAGTGTTATTTCTTTCAAGAAAAAATAGGCACTGAAAAAAATAGTTTAATAGAGAAACAATAGGAAATAAAAAAATACTCAAAAGCATATTTTTTTAAACTATGGTTTTTTTCAGTAGTATAGATTAACGTGTGCCTACTGACAATGTGTTTTAGTTGGATAACTGGTAAACAACAAAGTTATAAATGATTGAAAATAGTAGCATTTTCCAAAATACTACCTACAGTTATTAATTATCTTTGAAATAGTGTAAATATTGAAACACATTAAATTTACAAAAAAAAAATTGATAATGCTTAGATTGCCCAATGTTGCTATTTTCGAGATATTTGTAGGATAAAATTTACTTATCGTATAATTTGGGCAATTTTCACCCTTTTGGAATATTATTCGTGTGTGTTAAGTCTTGAAAATATTTTTAACAAAAAGCCCAATTAATTTTCCTAAACCTTGCAGTTCACAGTTTTTTAATCAGGCGCACGAGTTTGTCGAAAGTCAAACCACTAAATGTTTGGTACCTAAGTATACAAGATACTATCTGATTCTACTACTACTACCTAACCGCTTGATATGAATACTTGTTTAAGGAACAAAAATCGATAGAGCTGCATTGACATATATCTTCAATCAATCACTAACAGTAAACAGCCTGAGTGTGAGTTTGAAGAAAAAATAAATAGTTCGAAGGACAGCGATTTAGTGCTAATCCAAAGTTTCATTTCTGTTAAGGTTCAATTTACTTTGATGCATTTTTTAAAAATTCCAAAGCAGTTTTTTTCTACGCATTATTTTAGATTGCAAAAAGCTCGCGTCATTTTGTGTAAAATATCAAAAGGAATCGAATAGTGCGAGCTTTTTGCAATCTAAAATAATGCGTCGGAGAAAACTGCTTTTGAAACTTTCCAAAAAGCATGAAAGTAAATTGAACCTTAAGGTAAGCTTGTTTTTTATTTTTTCCTTTGGTTTGTTTTTTCCGTCGATCTTGTTTTCCGTGCTGAGCACCAATGCTACCGACGTGCCAGGAAGGCAGCTCCCACACCTGGACCCTACCTATCGACCCATCGACTCATGAACCGGGGACCAACGGCTTTACTTCCCATCCGAAGGAAGGCGTGATCAGAGAAGTTATGCCTCAGAACATCCCGGCGGTGCCGACTGGGATTGAACCCAGGCCTGCTGGGGTGAGAGGTAATCACGCTTACCACTACACCACCGGCGCCCTTAAGGTAAGCTTGTTGTGCGATGTATGTTTAATACTGTTAGCGAACATATTTTTTTTTTCACCATTTACCAGTGCAAGGATATGGATATCCGATTCCGTATTCAACCGTTAAAAGAAGATACAAAGTGTACAACTAAGAATCGGAGAATTCTTACGGAAAGCATCAAAGCAGAACTTGAAAACGATTGGATATTCCGGGGCTACAGAGAATGTCATCTGTGGATCTTGCCTCCAACAATTTGATAGACGGGTTAAAAGGGGCAACCTGTTAACATCGAAATATTCAATCGCGGAATTTCTGGGATTCAAGTTTCACCTATTGATTTAAGAAAGTCAGACAATGTTTACTATCCTGAACAAAAGGTTGAGGCATCTTTTCCAACTAGAACCGCAGAAGGAGCAAACAAGTGTTATAGAGGATTTTGAAGAAGTTATTCTTGAATTGAAAGAAAAGTTTACTAAACCAGAGACCAAAAGGAGTGAAAAACTATAGATTTTACCTGTGTTGCCTAAGGCATGGACAATACAAAAAATAATGGATGAATTTAACACCACAAGGTACTTCGCAACAGCAGCTAAGGAATTGTTCCAAACTGAAGGGGTGCATTCAGTTTTTCGAGGACGACGAAACAAGTCGGGTGATGCCTAGACAGAAAGACTACGTAACAGTGAAAAAAAAAGATGGAAAACATAAAGCAATACAGAAAAGGTTAGTGATCACAACGCTTAAAGAAGCCTTGATTTAAGGAAATTAATAGTGAAGTAAAAATAGAAATTTCTTCATTTGCAAAGCTTCGACCTAAATACTGCAACTGTTCAGGATCACACAATTTTCGCGTTTGTACAAATCATGATTTTTTTTTTAAATCTTATAATACATTTTTTTGTTGTGATTACAGTGGCAGCATACACTTGCTTAAACTCTACACTGGACCCCTTTTCTTGATAAATGTTGCTTCTATGAGCCTCTCATTCAAATCAACACATAGACGTTCTTAGGCTATGGTGCCCGTTTGGTCACTGTTGTTTTTGTGTTGATCCAAATAGTTTTGATAATATAATTGCGCATTCTTGTTGTTGAAGCACACCATCGGCTTAGGGCTCTACGTGATTTAAAATTGTAAGCAGCAACAATATGTGTCAGTTGTGTGTATACTTCGTTGTGTATTGTTATTGTTTACGTTTATATATAGTCAATTGTTTTTGTATCTATTTGATTTGGAATTTAATTGCTGGTGCTATAGTATTTAAGAGAATACGATTTGTATGTTATAAAGTAATACGGTAATGCTCCGAGCAGGAATTATGCCTCTCGGTGGCAATAAAAAGTCAATTAAGTGTCCAACAGTGTTTCTTTGTTGTGCTCCTTTTCCATCCATCTCCAATTTGAAAGTCATAACGTAGGGCAACATCCTGGGCGAAACACTTGTTTTTTTTTTAACGGTTGATTATTGTCCCAGTCTTGTCTTAACTCCAACTTGTATTGTGTATTGTGTCAACTTGTGTCTATTGTCCTTCCCCATCTGTTTTTAAACTCGTTCTGTTACTCTGTCATGACTAATTTCATTGATATTTAAAAATAGTAATATCAATTATATGATAATATGGTAATTTCTACTAGGGGAAACGCTCCTATAGTTGCGGTACGTTAGAAGCGTTAGGTTCCTATAGTTGTGTATGGAGACGCAATACACAACTATAGGAACCTAACGCTTCTAACGTACCGCAACTATAGGAGCGTTTACCCTAATTAATGAATTATTGACAATTACTTCCCATGATCCTTGGCTCCACTATGATGTTAACTTACCACTTTTTGATTATTTATCAAATACCTCTCCGAGTATATAACTCACAGATGCCTTCCCAAGTAACAATTTTGGTTTTATGAGGGTTCAGTAGATCATGATTTGGACTTGTAGAATGCTGTAAAAACTCGATAAAACCTGCAATGTTACTTGGGTTGCTGATTTCTGGTCTCTAATGGAATGGTCCTGAATTTGTTTGATATCCTGTTCGAAGTAATTCTATTCCTTCTCCTTAGTCCATTGAAATCACGTTATTTCTTTAAGTTTCAGCTTGTACGTGTCTTTTTCATAAAGATAATGGGTTAAAAGGGAGTAAAGCATACATGAAAGTAGATTAGTATTAGTTGTACTAGATCCAAACAATAGAAAGAAGCATAGATAAATTAGTAGGAAAATAAAACTAATATATAACTAAAAGTGCAATGAATGAGTGTTAGTTCCTGGATCATTTTACTGCTTAGAATTATGTTGGTTTTGATCCGTATTCAGCCCTGCCGGTCCATCCAGCACTATTTGCAGCAATTGTGATTATATTATGCGACACTGCTACTACTACTATGTTAGATGATTGACTTGTCAATTTTCGTTAGAGAAGAATACTGTTTTCTAACGCAACGCAATGTTTCAATGAAGGTGTCTTTCAATAAACCATTCAATCAATTTGATTTTTGAAAAATTGCTCAAAGGGCTTAGCTGACACATCAGACCCTACGGAAAACTAAAGCACAACAATCCTAATTCTTATTACAAACCTATCAACATATTTAAAACATCTTTCCTAAAACTTCACTTATTCGCAAGCGCCTGACTGAAGATATGACTTTCGCTATTGACATTGCCTGTAATTTACAAATATACTAAATAGGAAGATTTATTATACAACTTCAAAGGCTAGTTGCCTCCCTAAGCGGACCCCCCGCGTCTTATCTCTTATGTTAATTGACTTTCTGAATTTTTTTTATTGAAGTTCATTTGATGATGTCTTATTTAATAAATAACTGAAATCTCTAATCTACCTACATAATCATAACCCATGCTTGTAAACTAAAATTTAACGCGTTTCAAATAATTTTGGCTTTCATTTTCATTTTGCAGAGTTTGCTGGGGCAATGGGAGCGCAAATCAATCCAAAGCCGAGGATAAAGGAAGGGTAATGGCTGAATAGTCAATGTGGACCACTTGAACGCCATGGGAAAACGAAATGATTGAAGAGGTAAATTTAGGGGGGTTTTGAGGAAATGACACACAGTACTAGATTTGTGCTGCAAAATGTAAAGAAACCGAAAATCCATCTCCCACTGATTCATCCTTTCACATATATACCAAATTGATAATTTAAAGCAACCATCAAAATAAACAGACAATATATAAAAAAGGTTAGGTGCCAGTTGCTTTAAAAGCTAGTTCCCTCGCTAGCAGACCCCCGCATCCTAACTCTTTTGTTAATCTACTTAATGTTATTAGGCTGTCTAAATTTTCTTATTTAAGTTCGTTTGATGATTATGATTATGAAATCTCTAATCTACCCAATCACCACCCAATCTACTATGTCGCACCACAAAAATACGTGTGGGTATGTCACAATAGAAACACGCCACAGTGGAAATCCCGAGCCATAGTTCAAAAATTTATATCAAATCAAAATGAAGCTAGTATAAGATTAGTTACAATACCATGTACAAAAATAGTGTTTAGCATTGTTCCCTGAGTAATACTTCAATGAAAACAACAATGAAAGCTTGTCACGCAAATAGAAGGAGCACTGTTGGGCACTTTCTGAAATATATCAATAGTATAATTCCCGTGCAAACCCAAATAAATCTATCTGCGTAAAAATAAATAAAATAAGAGTGATTTGCGGAAAAACCCGCCAGTATTGCACCCAACGTCAGTGCCTATACGTAAGCGTACAGGGACGCGGCTCTCAAACAAAGGAGTAACAAGTGTGATACTATCACTGCTAGACTAGATCTTTGGTTTTCTCATGCAGTGGTTCATCAGAGAGGGGAAGCTCAGTAATCCTCATGGCATGCTCATGACGCTATTCTGCCACGGAATGAGCCAACGATGTCGGACCTAAACCAACCGTCTTCAACGCTCCACTATGAAGCATAAGATTAGGCCCGCCCACAAACATCCAGGTTAAAAACTAGTCAAGGAGAGGGTTGATTTTTTAAATCTTATGATACATAGTTTAAAAAAGTACAGCATTTTGTATGACTTAAAGTCCTTGACTGATAGTTTAATAATTATGTGAACAAAATCAGCATATTGTTATCTTAGATGATGTGAGGATTGTCCAGACATTTTGTAAATTGAGGATTTTTTGTCACAGCAATTAGAAGAAAAAATGATTGATTAACTGTCCACTAACTACTAACCTGATAGATGTGATATTCAAACTATTGTAGAAGAGCCTGAAGATTTTGTTTCATATTTTGGTGAAAAATTAGTAAAGCAGTATCACGATTTCATTAAAACAGAACAATCCCAATTTTTAAAAACAACGAAAAATAATTTGCAAGTAGATAAACGTTTAGTGATTTGTGATTTTTCTGAAAATTACTCATTTGTACTGCAGGATGAAATACAATCTCATCATTGGAATGAACAACATCCATCTATTCATTATATACTATGAAGAAAACTCTCAACTACATTGGAGTCGCTTTTTACGCGGGGGATACATGCCGCGTATAAAAATACCGCGTGAATTTCGAAATCCGCGTAAAAAAAACCACGTGAACTCTGAAATCCGCGTAAAAAAAACCGTGTAAAAAACCGCAGTGTATTTAACAAATAACGTAACCGTGTAAATTCCTAAATCCGCGTAAATTTTGAAAACCGCATTAAAAAAACCACGTAAATTCCGAAATTTGCGATAAAAAAAACGTATGAAAAAAACGCGTAAAAAGAGACTCCAGTGTACTTCATTTCTGTTTTATCTCAGAAGAGTTGACGCATGATGCAGTAGCTGTTATGTTGTTTATTTCCAAAATGATAACTTTTTTACAGATCAGAGAAAATAGTAAAGAGAATTTATGTTATGTCCGATGAAGCTGTATCACAATATATAAAGCTTAAGAATGTCTCTAGTCTAAGTATGAAATTAAAGTGGAATGGCATTTCTGTGCGACGTCTTATGGAAAAGATCGTGTGACGCTATTAGAGGTACAATAAAACGTATAAACGTAACACGAGTAAGTTTAGCCAGAGAACGAGCACATCCAAATAAAAATGCTAAAGAACTTTATAACTGGGCAAATAACCGAAAGGGTATAACCCCGTAGATCACCTTTTTGTGGTACGTTACGGGATGTAAGATCTACCACCGATTCCTAGTCCTGACTACTTCAAACTAGGGAACAGGATTTTTCAGTAATCAAAGGAACATATCTTAGTCCTTGTTACGTTTTATGCCTTGGTGATAGTGACAAGACTCGGCTTTGTCCACCGAGAATGATCTTGAAACAAGGAAATATAAGTAAGTTAGTCTTCATCTATGTGATTCCTAATCTTCTATTCTTTGTTCCCTAGTTTGAAGTGGTTAAGACTAGGGTTCTGATGGATGTTCATTATCGGGTCTTTGTTTAATTTTGTTGCTAAGGAATCCAATTTTGACTGACAAAGGGTCGCGCCTTTGGAGGATGTTCCAACACTCCGAAGGTGATAAAGAGCGCATATTTTTTTCTAGAAAGGTACTATACTTACCCACAACTTCGGCCAAGACACCATTTTGATCAAATAAACCATTCTCGAGATATGTATTTTTGAATTGATGCGTATCATTTTTACATAAACCCTTTTCAAGAGTTAGTTTCGTACAAAACAAATGTACAAAATGCGTAAAAAGACATGTTGGGTAATAACAAACAACTGTGTAAAGTTTCGACTTAATCGTTAAAGGTTGATAAAAAAATCGCTCATATACAGCCATTCCATAACAAAACGATATAGTGGTTCAAAAATATATTTTTTTTTTCAAAAATTTATAACTTTTGAACCACTTTGGCCCGATTTCAAAGATCAAAATATCAAAATAAATAAAAGGTTATAAAAAAACCTAACGATATTTAAAAAAAAATACCTTGTATTGACAAACGTTGATTGTATTTGGTTTTTTTTATGGTTTTAATAATTTGTAGAGAGAGGGCGCAATATGTTTTCATATTTTTCCTTAAATTTTTTGGATTTTATACACAACATATAAAACAAATTGTAATCATAATAATTCAAATACATACATGCATTCGTTGGGCTTGTTACAGTGACCGTGTTGTTCATCACATCCAGGAGTGCAGCGGGCTGAAATACAAAAATAATGGAAAATAGCTTGATTAGCTAATGTTTTAAAGGTTATTTTAAACTACATATGGAGTACGTGTATTCATGGTGGAGTTATTTATTAGCATTGAGAATGTGTGTAATAACATTTACAAATTGGGTCGAGACGAGACCCTGGCAACTTCAAGACCACATTTATACTGGTGCTTGTTTTGTGACCACTGTACAACCCATGTGTGTGTGTGTGTGTGTGTGTGTGTGTGTGTGTGTGTGTGTGTGTGTGTGTGTGTGTGTGGGTGGGTGGGTGCATGTTTTTTATTTGTACCGCATCAAATGCTGACTATGGAGATGAAGAAGCACAATGAGGCACACTTTGGATGCCACTTATCAATAGGAACCGGGCATTAGTACGCGTTGTGTGCCAGTCTGAGTACTGGTTAAAATTGAAGAGTGTAAGGTAAAGCCTCATATTGCGTCGTTCTTCGTGAAAGTATGATGAGGCGATAAAGAGAGCGCGCGCCACCAGACAACTGCTGTTGCTCAACGACAGCTGCTTTTTAAATTCATTAAATTTATTTTCTTGTTTTCTCTCCGGCCTGCATTTTTTTATACGTTGAACAGAACTGGTAAAAAATCCTCCAATAAAAACAGTTGCTGATAATGTGTATGTGCTTTTCACAATTAACATTATATAAATACTGCGTCAAAGTCGAGTATAGGCAAGGTTTCAAAATTCAGTCGAAATGTGCCCGCGCTGTCGTATGACTTGTATGTACTGAATGTTTTATCAGTGCAACTAATCCGACGTATGTCAAAGGGAGTGAGTAGCCTATATGGTCTTGATTATACTACGAACACATTGTAAACAAAAAATAAGCTCATCAATATGTTTTGTTGCTGCAACAAACGGCAAAGGAGCGGAACTTGGAGCTGATTTTGAACCAACTCCTATACTATAACACGGGATGAGGTTGATGATCATGTTTTGTTTCCCGTACATATTCGGATAGTACAGGGTGTAATTGCAGAAGGCTTGTCAGTAAAGGCGTTGCATTTGATGCTGCTGTTTGATTCCTGATTTAATCAAATCTAAAATAAGTAGCAAGTTTATTTTTTGTTTATTAATTTATTTGATAAGGCTCAACCTAATTAACTTTACAGAGCCGAGGATTCTTGGTCACTATACAATACATCTTAAAACTATAGTCAAAAGGTACAACACAATAAATACTTTATCTTCCGCTATCCAAAAAGCCTCCTCCATCAGAACTGGAGCCGCTTCCAGTGGTTTCATTGTATGGCAAATTGTTGTACGCCAACGAGGGTCAGAGTGCGTCCATTGCAGCAATGGACACAAAACGTGGTCAGCACTCACACACTCATCACGAAACGGTTGCTTTCCAAAGTCGACGACGCATCGACCGAAAGAACTGCTTATGAAGAACAATGAGGAGGACCACACAATGGTTGCTGCCGAGAAAACAGACGATCGCGTAGCACACATCGAGAGTGGCCTGCTTTTGTCGACAGCCGAGTGAACACTGAAGTAGCAAGTTAGGACGTAATAGCCAAGAAGAGCGAAATTTCGGTATTGATCGTGAATATCACGCAATCAGAAAATTTTAGCTTGAAATCCCTTCATTTAAGTCTCGGTATCTTTTATCTGTTGATTGAATTAAAAAATACTAAATATTGCTTTTTTTAAGATTTCGGGCGTTTAGTGAACGCACATCTATTGTTTTGCATAAGAAAACGGGGTGTTTTTGTGGTGGGAAAAAAGGATTTCCCTACACATACAGATTTCTGTACCAAGCACTGAAATTATCAGACGGTACCTTTTAGACGGTGCTTCTAGATAAGCTATGAAAATCCATCCTACTTGGAAAATTATGCTATATAACGATAAAATCCTAGATTTTTTGCTGATGGGGGCGAGGTATAGCAAGCCGTCAAGAACATTGACGCGTCGTTTCCCGGGGACCGAATTTCATCAGATCAATCGGAACATACACGTACATATAAAATCGCAAATCATATTGCTGACGACGAGGGTTATAATGAAGAGTACTACGTTTACATCCCATCTCGAGATGTGGAGATAGACTGCGTGGTCTCTGCAGTGAGCCTGACGTGTGATGACGTCATGCAAGTTATGGGGCACCTTCAAAATGCTGCTACATCTACCATGGACGTTCTGGGTTGCAGGATATTGTATTCAGCGACCACGGTAGACGGTGAAAATACTTATTGCCCTTCAGGCTCACTACATGTGTCTTTCGCTGGATCGGTTATCCCAAAGTTTTTAGAAATTGAAAATGTTTTTTCCCGGTGCGACTTTTTGTACCAAGGGTATATAAGTGTACCAACTGCAAAAAAGTTGGGAGACACAGCTGCTTTTTGTGACAACAAGCCCCGTTGTGGCAAATGCAGCCAAGACTACATGGAAGGTGCTTGCCAACAGGAAGCAACTAAATGTGCTTACTGTGGCAAAGAACCTCTTCATGTTTTGCAGGCTGCCCCGCGTACAAAAAGCGTATGACGTATGCAGAAATGGTCAAGTTGCAAAATGGAACCTCTGCTCTGTTGGCATCAGCCGCACAAAATGAAAACACTTTTGAGATTTTGTCTTCCGATGAACTAGACTCTGACATAGCAGATGAGAGTGAGTCTCCGGAGGTACACGCCCCCGGTAAAAGGAAGCCGACTAGCTCCTAGGGGACTCATTGAAAAATCCGAACAAATCGGTAATTGCTGCTCCTTCTGATCCTTGCTGCAGCTATTCCACCCCGCCGCTACCTAATAAAGGTAACCGCAAGAGGTTACCAAAAATAAACGCCACGTCTACTCGCAATTCAAAGAAAAGTCTCCCGTCCATGCGAGGAAATATTAAATTTAAGGACATTGTGGATAATATTTTGAATGCCCTCGGCTTTCCCGACGACAAGCAATTGACTGTATCATGGCTCCCAATTGGTTTTTTTTTTTTTTTTTGGTAATCACAGTGGCAGCAACTTGCTAAAACTCTACACTGGACCCCTTTTATTGATAAATTTTGCTTCTATGAGCCTCTATTTATAATCAACACACAGACGTTCCTAGGCTATGGTGCCCGTTTGGTCACTGTTGTTTTTGTGCTGATCCAAATAGTTTTGATAATATAATTGCGCATTCTTGTTTTTTTTTAAAAGGTTGATTTTCGTCCCATTCTTGTCTTCTGTCGTCACTTATTTTGTCATTTTGTCTTGTGTATTAACCCCCACTTGTCTTGTTTATTGTGTCAACTTGTGTCTATTGTCCTTCCCCATCTGTTACTCTGTCATGACTAATTTCATTGATATATAAAAATAGTAATATCAATTACAGGATAATATGGTTATTTCTCGATTACTTTCTCAAAGGGAAGCACCAGCTCCTGCAAACAATGCATCCGATCGTCGATCCGGCGCAACCGGCAGCTCGCACACGCTTATCAACACCACCAGCAGGTAGAGGAAAATTTCCTCTATCTGATGATAGTGCCAGCCTGCGTGGGCGAGCCACCAGTTAAGCCAAATCGACGACCAAACGCACCGCCTACAAAAGCCGATACGCTCCCTTGAAAAAGTTATCGAGATTTCTACTAATTAATGAATTATTGACAATTACCTCTCATGATCCTTGGCTCTGATTTTAACTTATCACTTTTTGATTATTTATCAAATACCTCTCCCAGAATATATAACTCCCCGATGCCTTGTTGGTTTCTGGTCTCATTTGAATTGGTCCTGAATTTGTTTGACATCCTGTTCGAAGTAATTCTTTGAGTTCCAGCTTGTACGTGTCTCACGTCATATGATTCGCCATTCATAAATATAATGGGTTAAAAGGGAGTAAAACATACATTAAGGTAGATTAGTATTAGTTGTACTTGATCCAAACAATAGAAAGAAGCATAGATGACTTAGTAGAAAAATAAAACTAATATAAACCCACCGTCTCCAAAACTCCACTAGCATGAAATTAGGCCCGCCCACCAACAGCAAGGTGCAAAAACTAGCCAAGGGGAGGGTGTATCATGGCTCCTAATTGGTGAATTCATATCTTCCGATGGATAATTCATCGAGTGAGGATCAAGATATGATCACTGTATAACAATGGAACTGTCGTAGTTTAATACCACTGGAGACGTTATCGATCGTTATCGATTAACAACCTTGATCACGAGCAGTTCATTTTATGAATCAATAAATATATTACGTTGAAATCAGTCAAGTCTCATTCTCTTTAACAAGATATTCTCCCTAACGCGATAGAAACCCGGGCTATTTCAACAACATTTTCCAAAATTTACCACCGTAACTTGGAATTCTTTCCTAACTTTCTAACAAGTTCGCAAATATATATTTAGAAGGAGACTACTGTAAAAATTGTTTCGTTTTCTCCCTCTCTCTCTCTCTTTCTCTCTCATTCTCATATTTGCCGCAAGGATGCTGATTTCGATAGATAAACATGTAAGCGTATTTGCATATGCGGGAACATCGCTATGCCATATATCTCAAAAACGAATCGTTAAAATGACAAAAAAATATGTTTACATAGGGTAGAGAACTACTACGGCCTAATCGCCCATTTTGGGCCTATCGAGCAGAAAACTTCAAATAAATCCATGATTTCAGAGTTAACACGTCAATTATGCGTTTGGTACGATACTTTAGTTAATAAGCTTCTGAACGAAGTAAATGAGAACGCGTGATATGAATGTTTGCACTCATTATTCCCAAAAACATGAGAAGCGCTCCGACCGAATCAATATTTATCTTCATCCGATAGACCGAAGTGAATTCATAGGCGTTTCAATGCGTTAGGCCTTAGAATCCGTAGGCCGAGTTTGGCGTCAAGAAGCAGTGTTAGACTTTTGACAATATCTCAACGATTGGTTTCTCTTTATCAAATCTTACGGTACATACGGAAAGGTAAATAAATTTGGAGGCCATCAGTAATAATAACATTTCGTTTGGTGCTAAACTGCGCTAGATTAAGAAAGACTAAGTGCGGGTTGTGTTTAATAGGCTGGAAATGGGGTAGTTAACCCTATTGTGTTTTATTTAAAAAAAAAATAGGGCTAGATCCCATGCTACGTCTTCGTCATTTTCATTTATTAAAAAGACTATAAGCCCTAGGCCTACATGTCTTCGTCAATTATTGATATGCTACTCAATTAGTTCAATAATCATTTTCCACATGGGAAAACATGTCCCCGAAGGATTTTCAAAAATAAGCCTCATTCTACCGAGGACTTATCACTATTAATAAGGCATGGAAAGTAACAAGGACTAAGATGTGTTCCTTTGATTACTGAAAAATCCTGTTCCCCTAGTTTACAGGACTAGGACTCGACGGTAAATTTTACATCCAGTAACGTACAACGAAAATGCGATCTACCCACATTACGGGACGTTACAATTATGTAGCGGTATACTTGTATGACATAACGGCGCCGGTGGTGTAGTGGTAAGCGTGATTACATCTCACCCCAGCAGGCCTGGGTTCAATCCCAGTCGGCGCCGCCGGGATGTTCTGAGGCATAACATCTCTGATCACGCCTTCCTTCGGATGGGAAGTAAAGCCGTTGGTCCCCGGTTCATGAGTTGATGGGTCGATAGGTAGGGTCCAGGTGTGGGAGCTGCCTTCCTGGCACGTCGGTAGCATTGGTGCTCAGCACGGAAAACAAGATCGACGGAAAAAACAAACCAAAGGAAAAAAAAAAATACTTGTATGACATACTATAAACGTGAGCATAATTTGTATAATAAATTATGAGCCCATCAAAAAACTATACAAGTATGACCATGGATGTGCTCATACTCATAGTTCGTAATACAACTGCATTCGCGGCATTACAGTTTCAAAATCTCATCTTCATGTCATAAGCGCCTGTTTGTTTGCGTAAGCCAGAACAGGAAACCAGAAGAAGATGAGTTGTACAAATACATTATTGACATATGGACTGAACACAAGTAGTATTACAAGTTTTATCACGGTTTTAAAGCATTCTATAAGTGCAAATCATGGGCAATAAGCCTGTGATAAAACGAAAATTGCTATTCGTTTTCTCAAATGGGAAAATAAGCCAAGGCATCAATGATGACCGCCAACTGCTCAAGATGGATTACATTGAAGGCGAACCAGCCTCAGGCTGAAAGCCTCCTTAATAAAGATAAATCAAGCAATCAATCAATCAAGATGGATTAAAATGAGTAAAACATAAATTAAGTACGAAATATTGATGAAAATTGATATCAACACTGAGGATCTCTCGCATCGTTCCATCGCTAAAACGTTGGGAATCGCGAATTCCACGGTGTCGCGAGTGATTAAGCGGTTCGAGGAACGGTTGACCACCGATCGGAAGCCCAGAAGTGAAGGAAAAAGTATTCCGTACAACACCAAAAATCACAACCGCTTAGTTGGGGCCTTCAACCGAAATCCGAACGCCTCCGTTAGGGATGTGGCTAAGAAGCTGCACCTAAGCCGAAGTTTTGTCCAGAAGGCCAAAACTAAGGCTGGGCTTCGAACGTTCAAGGTACAAAAGGCCCCTAATCGCGACGAGAAGCAGAACAAGTCCGCCAAAACCCGTGCCAGGAAGTTGTACCTCAACATGCTGACGAAAGCTGAATGCTGCATCATGGACGACGAAACATATGTGAAGGCCGACTTCAAACAGATCCCCGGCAACCTGTTTTTCACGGCCAAGGATAAGTTCAGCGTTCCGGAGCATGTCCGCACTCAGAAGATGTCCAAATTTGCGAAGAAATTCCTGGTTTGGCAAGCCATCTGCACGTGCGGGAAGCGGAGTGCACCTTTCGTGACCCAGGACACGATGAACGGACAGGTGTACATAAAAGAGTGCCTCCAGAAGCGACTGCTTCCTCTCCTGAAGGCCCACAACGTCCCAACAATCTTCTGGCCGGATTTGGCCTCATGCCACTACTCCAAGGACGTGCTGAAGTGGTATGCGGACAATAAGGTCAATTTCGTGCCGAACATGTTCAATCCTCCCAACACTCCGGAGCTCCGCCCCATCGAGAAGTACTGGGCGATTATGAAGCAGCACCTTCTTAAACGACCTAAGGTAGTGAAGACAGTCGAGGAACTGAAGAAAGTATGGGTTTACATGCAAAAAACGGTTGATTCACAGGTTGTGCAGAATCTTATGGCCGGGGTTAAGGCCAAGGTGTGGGCATTTGCGTATGGACTGTAAATAAAATACGAGTAAAATGGTAAAATGAAGTTTAATAGTGATTTCTCAATCCCTGAAAATTTGATGGCAATCGGATGAAAACTCGAATTTTGCGAATCAATTTTGTGTGTGGCAATTTCATCGTGGACACCCTTTAGAACATCAACCAGGAATATATAACTCATACTATATAAAAGCTCTATACAATATCAAGGGCAGTACCCTAAGCTAATATATGGAACTAATGTTTCCAATTAGAAAATAGTGCAGAGAGTAAATTTAATAATTATATCCTATTATCAAAGTTGCGCACATTATCAAAGATAACCCGTTCTAAGGGTACACTAAATTAAAAGTATCCTACACGAAAGTGAAAACGAAAAATACATGGTTCCATGACTATTTGATAATGATTTTCCAACAACATGCATATTGTTCGGTGTTAGTGTGGAATCTGTTTTTAACTAATTACAACACTTTAAAGTACATGCGCAAAACCTAAAATATCGTTTAGTTGAGTTTTGCTTTATTCTTACGAAAAAATGCAAAAAAAAGTAGATGTAGAGGTTTTAGAGAAAATCCGTAAAACAACACACTTTTTACAGAATATCCGAAAAAACACAGAATGCTTTTACTTTACTTTTACTTTTGATTAATTTGTAAAAAATAACCGAACGGTTCGGAAATTGCTACAAAACAATTGCATATTTTTTGGAAATTTAAAAATTTGCCGAACTAATTACCGTACGATCAACTGTTGAGATTTCCGTAAAATTTTACAGATTATTCATTTAAAAAAAATCGAAGTGTAGGGTTTTAATTAAAAGTGCTTTATTTCCTCACACACACTTAGAAAAATTGATGTAAATTTAGGTGCTCTGAGACTGACATATACGAGCGTCCATTTTGACATAAAATTGAGTCATAATAGACGCGAAATTCAGCTCAATAAAACGTATTTTCGAACTTTTCAGTCTCGGAGCACTTAATTTTACATGACATGTTTGTTTACGTCTCATCCTTTATGTCAAATATAGATTCCGTCACGTGTAAGATTACGTATTTCTAAGTGTGCAGTTTACGGTACTTCAGATGAAACAAAAGTCAAAAGCGTCATCTTCGCGTCAAATAGATCCCGCATCTGAGATGCCACGTTCATGAGATGGAATATCAGTTTACAATCTCTTTTTTATTTAATAAATTATAAATATTGGTTGACAAAATATTTGCCTCATCTCTATCCCGGTTACTCTACGTCGGCGTCATCGACACAAGCAAAGTGATAATGTTGAATGAACACCAACTGGCGTAGCGTCTGGCGTATGGACATTCTCAATTCAACATTAGTCAAAAGAGTCAAGACCGATGATGGTTTGGACTCAAGACAGAACCCGGCATTCAGTAAATAATTAATGATCATATTCAAATCTACAAGCCAATGGAAACATTTTTTATACGTGTTTATTTTATATCTATTATAAATAACTCTTTTACTTCTTGTATATTTTGGCGGGATTGTGTTTTATCAGCGATGGCTGCGCTGATCACCGAACGACTGATCGACCGACTTTAGTTTTAATCATCGTGCACGCCATCGCTCCATCCTTTCTCTTTTTCGCCTGAACCATTGGGAAGGAATTCAAAACTTTAGAAGATACAAATATACCGCCACCGACTGCCATCAAAGTGAACGAAACTCCGTAAACAGAAAACATAATAAAAAACCTTTGAAATAAAAACCAACAGCGAATAACATTTGGCTACGACAAACCGTGCAATCCCGAACCTGCAGTCCAATAAATATTTTCGAGTTCACTTCACTCCATCAACATATCTATCAGCGAGGAAATGAATCCTCTTGCAAGAAATAGATTGTGCAGGCCGATAAGCAATTGTTGCTGCTATGAGTATGATGAATAAAATTGACGAGCTCCAGGTAGGGTGTATAATGATGGGTGTAGAATGATAGCTGCAGAATGTTTTGAGATGACTCTTTCGGTAGTGTACCCGTTCATCCTAAGCTTTAATCAATTCGCACAATCAAAAGGTTCAGTTGCCAGATTGTTCAAGATTTGTTTCGGGTTGGAAAATCTTTCGATTTTTCTGGATATTGTGCTTGCGGCAAATGCTTAGAAGACTTTCAACTAACAACTGTAAAGGTGTTATTTTGTGCGATTGGGGGTTTTAAACATTGGCGTTGTAATTTTTTTATTCAGAAATAATGTATATGCTGTTGACTTCTTGGTAGGTTCTTGGTTTTTAGAAGACGCTTCGAAGAATTCTCATAATGAATGATATAACAAGTACCATTCAAATGATTGAGCGGATTGCATGGTCAGCAGCAGATGTTTCACTGCACAAAAGTAAACATGCCGAGGATTAAAGAAGGATGAGAAGGAAGTTGGGAAAACAGTAAACCGTGATTAGGGTTTAGGTTTGTTTAAATATAACGTAACGCGAAAGGACCCCAAAAGGAATAATATTGAGTAAACTTCTATACAACCAATAGCAATCATACAAAGGTTATATAAACTGTTATAGAACTTGTGTGTTGCTTGGGGAGGGAATAATATAACCATGCGTTACCCTCCATGAATTAGGTACAGGAAACGTGCAAGATGAAGGATTGGATGGTATCATTCTTAAATTCACGTTCATATGCCCTTATTCGTCACGCTCATGCATCATCGTCAGAAGCCGTCAGCAAAAATTTAGCTTATAACATTTTCACTTTGGATCTTCCTGATTTGCCTCAGGATTGTCACAAATCTTTGTTCGTCATTCCTACATAAGGCCAAAGCATTCCACCTAGTAGTAGTCACTACCCAAGTAACATTGCAAGTTTTATCGAGGGTTTAAAGCATTCTGCAATTCTAAATCATGGTCATAAAACAAAAATTGTTACTTTGGTATGATAGGGATTCTAATTTCTGGGTAAAGTGAAGTTAAATATCTTGGACTAGTACTTGACCCAAAATTAATTTTTAAAGATCACATTAAAAAAATTACGTTTTGATTTTTCTAAAAATATTGAAAAAAAGTATCAAAAATCTAAAAAAATCACATTTTTTCTAATTTTTTAAAGAAAATTCACGTGCAAAAACATGTTTTATAAGTCATTATGGCATAAAGTTGGACTCAAAAAACCACAAAACATCAACTTTTCGGTTTTTCTGAGAGTCCAATTTTTTTTCATGATGGGATAGAAAAAAATTTTTTGCATGTAATTTTTGACAAAAATCTAAGGAAGAACCTGATTTTCTTGATTTTTGATAATTTTTCCCAATATTTTTAGAAAAATAAAAACGTACCGAAAATATTTTTTTATTTTTGGGCCGGTGAGCTTCCCCTTAAGAGCATCCAAGCCAAATGCAATAAATATAAAGAATGTTTGCATCCTCTTATAAACAAGAAAAAAATCTAATAGGGGAAATGTATGTAATGTCGGCATAGGTGTCCCTAATTTGGGCCCATACATAAATTCAGCAATTGACTAAATTTTCAATAGCAATCAAAAATATCCATTAGTTCCTTCCCAATGACGCGTTCATCTAGATACAATTGATAAATAGCAGATTTTTAGCGATAGGCCCAATCTTAGATCCATAGGCCAACATTAGAGCCATTTCCCCTATTTCAATCAAATTTTTTAGACCGACCATGTTTTAGGCTGTGCCAATATGACCTAGTTACTGCCAGGAAAAAGCGCCTCATAGGCAAAAATCTATGATTAAACACTGAAGAAGTTTGCAAGTAGTAAACGAAATACGTAACAATAGTAGGGAAAAACGTGTAATAAGGTATGCTTCATAGGATTAAGAATAAAGTTCTGAGGATCTTTTTGAAGCTGCTTCCCTGGTAAAGTACTACCAAGGTACATATAATTTCGAATGTTGAGGTTTTAGAACAAATGTCCAACAAAATAATTTAATAATTTTAATATTAATTCCTTTTATAATTAGATAATATTTACTGTTATACTAACACGCAGGTATAGAAAACTCGTTTAAAATAATGAACTGCTTGTATTTATTCTTTTTAGTGCTGATTAGATTGATCTCGTTTTCCGCCTCATACTATTTGGCAAAGTCCCATCCATTAACCCCGAGCTAACCGCGGGTAATCGGTCACCCCACTAACTTCAAACCTTTTCCACTTCAACACACGCACTACCGAAAGTGAGCATGTTGCCGCAAGCTTTGGCTCCTCCCGCTAGTAGAATTTCTTATCGTAGCATAGCAGCGAGGAGGAGAAGAAGAAGTAGAATGTAGCATATAAAAGTAGTCACCTTTCGCGCAGAACGCATATACGTGTACCAACCATTGTATCAAACGGACCATTTAATACAAAGTTTTAAACTAAACAAATACGCATTCTCCTTTTCCGTGACAAGCCGAAAACAATCAGCCTTTCTCAAGGCTCACAATGGGATAATCCCTGTAAGTCGAGCATTTCGTAAGGGGGATCCATACCTTTGATATTCCTCTTGAAGAGGGAATTGGCCGTACAGCCGAGGATTTCCCACACCATTTTCAGTGTCCGTGAACGGAAAACAATTAAGGTTGGTAAGTTACTTTTGTGGCGGGAGCACCTAGATTAAAACATTTTTTTTATTATTATAATAATCACTTTAACGCTCTTGAGTCATTCGTGCTTGTCCGGGGTGAGATTTGAACTCGTGACTTTGACGTGATAGGTATGTATGCTAACCACTACGCCGGGGTCGCCCCCAGGTTAAAACATGAATGTAAATTGATTTGAGTTTTTTTTCCTTGATTTGTTTACCGTCGATCTTGTTTTCCGTGCTGGGCACCAATGCTACCGACGCCAGGAAGACAACATCCACACTTGGACCCTACCCATCGACCCATCAACTCATGAACCGGGGAGTGAGAGGTAAACACGTTTACCACTACACCACCGGCGCCGCTTTATTGGTTTGTGTTTGAAACAAATAAAAAGTTAAACAAAAAATAGCTTATTCTCAGCATTGATTTTCTGAAAACTAGGAATCAGAAGCAGTTTGTGATGGTGTAAGGTTATCGAAGCTCTCTTTTGCCAGGTGTTTTGATATGTTTCAGTTTTACTGAATAGTAGCATTTTTCGGCTGCCGGACATTCCTAACCTTTAGAATAATAAGAGCCTAACTGCAATCATTGATTCTCTTCATTGATTTTCCCTTTTGTTATTCACATTTTAACATTTCTTGGTGGCTTTTGCTAGCTAATACAACTTTTAACTATAAAGTATTGGAAAAATCTCGGAAAATTGGTTTACAAGTAAAAATTAGAAATACAAGTAAAAAACAATTTTTATCGATTTTTTTATATTTTAATTTAAAAAAAAATTAAAAAATGCTACGAGCACGAGGAAGGAGTGATCTATGGCCGATTAACCGTAAGTTCCAAAAATCATGTTTTTACACAACCAAAAACTTTAAACGCGTTTTTCTCGAAACGTTGTTTTCCAAATTGGCGGGAAAGATAACTCTAAAAGTTATCATCTAAATGAGTTGGCGCGCAGGCGCATCTTAAAGGAAATAGATTTTTACTCTATGTGAACCACTGATATTATGAAAAAATTAACAATAAATAATTTTCAGATCTGCCCAAAAGTGGAAAAAAAACAGTGAAAAATCAGATATTTTTTTCTAAATTATAAATCTTTTTTTTTTTTGTTTTAGAGGTTCACATAGAACAAAAATCTTTTCTGAATAAGATCCAACTGATAAAAGAAAGTTTTGTCCATTATTCAGGTCTCTAGAACGCCCGCCAATTACCAATCCCCACCGGAGGCGACCTCCTTCCGATGTGACCCCAAGGAGCCACAGAGGTCACACACTAATAAAAAAAAACTCAAATTTAGAGGAAGATTTAAGCAAAATCCACAAATCACAAACCCAAACGTTTGCGTTGTTTCATTAGCTCACAAAAAAAAATCCGAAAATCGTCGAGTTTTTGACGTGTTACTTGTATTTCCCCCTTAACTGTAGTAATGAAAGAGAAAATCAATGAAGAGAATCGATCATCGTAGCTAGCCCTAGATTCTGAACGCTAGATTTGGTTTGCTTGTTAGTTGTGTACGCACAATAAAAGGGCATTTGATTGCATGTAGCGCAGTTTTTTTTAATATAGAACTGTGTTTGCTTATCTCCTCTGGATTGATCGCGTACATCAATGGGTCCAACAGCACTCTCAGGGGCCTCAGATAACCTAGTCAATAAAGGCACGATATTACCAACCCGGAGGCGGGGGTTCGATTCCCGGTCAGGTCTTTCGGGTTGGACATTTTCTCCACTTCCCTGGGCATAGAGTATCAATTATGCTAGCCTCACAATATACAAATTAATGCATTGGACGGCATAAAAAGCTTTCAACTAATAACTGTGGCAGTGCATCTAGAACACTAAGTTAAGAGCCGGCAAAAGCTTAAAATAATAAGAAGAAAAACAGTACTATTCCTCTCATCTACTCTAAACTCATTGGATAAGATTGGGCACAGAGCAACGCGCTAAAGATGAATGTAATTTCAGATCACGCACTAACATCAACCCACAAACCCACAAACAAACGGAACAATGAAAAGCTAGAATTCACACCAAAAAATTTGGGAATATTGGTTAGTATTAGCCAGTCTATTATTGATTAT